>NW_027314921.1:0-144639 GCF_023375885.2 Dermacentor andersoni | reverse complement strand
CTTAAAACGCGTTTTCGCACAAATCCGTGCGCGGGTGCTAAAAAGAGCAGCATCGGCATGCTTAGCACGTCGTTTGGTAGAAATCCACGTGCGCGTTCTGCCAAAAGCACCATTTGCATGCACATCTTGTGGTTTTGCAGAAAACTTCATCCGCGTCTACCAAAGATGCATGTGCATGCTTAAAACGCGTTTTCGCACGAATCCGTGCGCGGGTGCTAAAAAGAGCAGCATCGGCATGCTTAGCACGTTGTTTGGTAGAAATCCACGTGCGCGTTCTGCGAAAAGCACCATTTGCATGCACATCTTGTGGTTTTGCAGAAAACTTCAATCTCGTCCTACCAAAAGATGCATGTGCATGCTTAAAACGCGTTTTCGCACAAAATCCGTGCGCGGTTGCTAAAAAGAGCAGCATCGGCATGCTTAGCACGTTGTTTGGTAGAAATCCACGTGCGCGTTCTGCCACAAGCACCATTTGCATGCACATCTTGTGGTTTTGCAGAAAACTTCATCCGCGTCTACCAAAAGATGCATGTGCATGCTTAAAACGCGTTTTCGCACGAATCCGTGCGCGGGTGCTAAAAAGAGCAGCATCGGCATGCTTAGCACGTTGTTTGGTAGAAATCCACGTGCGCGTTCTGCGAAAAAGCACCATTTGCATGCACATCTTGTGGTTTTGCAGAAAACTTCAATCTCGTCTACCAAAAGATGCATGTGCATGCTTAAAACGCGTTTTCGCACGAATCCGTGCGCGGGTGCTAAAAAGAGCAGCATCGGCATGCTTAGCACGTTGTTTGGTAGAAATCCACGTGGGCGTTCTGCGAAAAGCACCATTTGCATGCACATCTTGTGGTTTTGCAGAAAACTTCAATCTCGTCTACCAAAAGATGCATGTGCATGCTTAAAACGCGTTTTCGCACGAATCCGTGCGCGGGTGCTAAAAAGAGCAGCATCGGCATGCTTAGCACGTTGTTTGGTAGAAATCCACGTGCGCGTTCTGCGAAAAGCACCATTTGCATGCACATCTTGTGGTTTTGCAGAAAACTTCAATCTCGTCTACCAAAAGATGCATGTGCATGCTTAAAACGCGTTTTCGCACGAATCCGTGCGCGGGTGCTAAAAAGAGCAGCATCGGCATGCTTAGCACGTTGTTTGGTAGAAATCCACGTGCGCGTTCTGCGAAAAGCACCATTTGCATGCACATCTTGTGGTTTTGCAGAAAACTTCAATCTCGTCTACCAAAAGATGCATGTGCATGCTTAAAACGCGTTTTCGCACAAATCCGTGCGCGGGTGCTAAAAAGAGCAGCATCGGCATGCTTAGCACGTCGTTTGGTAGAAATCCACGTGCGCGTTCTGCCAAAAGCACCATTTGCATGCACATCTTGTGGTTTTGCAGAAAACTTCATCCGCGTCTACCAAAAGATGCATGTGCATGCTTAAAACGCGTTTTCGCACGAATCCGTGCGCGGGTGCTGAAAAGAGCAGCATCGGCATGCTTAGCACGTTGTTTGGTAGAAATCCACGTGCGCGTTCTGCGAAAAGCACCATTTGCATGCACATCTTGTGGTTTTGCAGAAAACTTCAATCTCGTCTACCAAAGATGCATGTGCATGCTTAAAATGCGTTTTCGCACAAATCCGTGCGCGGGTGCTAAAAAGAGCAGCATCGGCATGCTTAGCACGTCGTTTGGTAGAAATCCACGTGCGCGTTCTGCCAAAAGCACCATTTGCATGCACATCTTGTGGTTTTGCAGAAAACTTCATCCGCGTCTACTAAAAGATGCATGTGCATGCTTAAAACGCGTTTTCGCACGAATCCGTGCGCGGGTGCTAAAAAGAGCAGCATCGGCATGCTTAGCACGTTGTTTGGTAGAAATCCACGTGCGCGTTCTGCGAAAAGCACCATTTGCATGCACATCTTGTGGTTTTGCAGAAAACTTCAATCTCCGTCTACCAAAAGATGCATGTGCATGCTTAAAACGCGTTTTCGCACAAATCCGTGCGCGGGTGCTAAAAAGAGCAGCATCGGCATGCTTAGCACGTCGTTTGGTAGAAATCCACGTGCGCGTTCTGCCAAAAGCACCATTTGCATGCACATCTTGTGGTTTTGCAGAAAACTTCATCCGCGTCTACCAAAAGATGCATGTGCATGCTTAAAACGCGTTTTCGCACGAATCCGTGCGCGGGGTGCTAAAAAGAGCAGCATCGGCATGCTTAGCACGTTGTTTGGTAGAAATCACGTGCGCGATCTGCGAAAAGCACCATTTGCATGCACATCTTGTGGTTTTGCAGAAAACTTCAATCTCGTCTACCAAAAGATGCATGTGCATGCTTAAAACGCGTTTTCGCACAAATCCGTGCGCGGGTGCTAAAAAGAGCAGCATCGGCATGCTTATCACGTCGTTTGGTAGAAATCCACGTGCGCGTTCTGCCAAAAGCACCATTTGCATGCACATCTTGTGGTTTTGCAGAAAACTTCATCCGCGTCTACCAAAAGATGCATGTGCATGCTTAAAACGGGTTTTCGCACAAATGCGTGCGCGAGTGCTAAAAAGAGCAGCATCGGCATGCTTAGCACGTCGTTTGGTAGAAATCCACGTGCGCGTTCTGCAAAAAGCACCATTTGCATGCACATTTGTGGTTTTGCAGAAAACTTCATCCGCGTCTACCAAAAGATGCATGTGCATGCTTAAAACGCGTTTTCGCACAAATGCGTGCGCGGGTGCTAAAAATAGCAGCATCGGCATGCTTAGCACGTCGTTTGGTAGAAATCCACGTGCGCGTTCTGCGAAAAGCACCATTTGCATGCACATCTTGTGTTTTGCAGAAAACTTCAATCTCGTCTACCAAAAGATGCATGTGCATGCTTAAAACGCGTTTTCGCACAAATCCGTGCGCGGGTGCTAAAAAGAGCAGCATCGGCATGCTTATCACGTCGTTTGGTAGAAATCCAACGTGCGCGTTCTGCCAAAAGCACCATTTGCATGCACATCTTGTGGTTTTGCAGAAAACTTCATCCGCGTCTACCAAAAGATGCATGTGCATGCTTAAAACGCGTTTTCGCACGAATCCGTGCGCGGGTGCTAAAAAGAGCAGCATCGGCATGCTTAGCACGTTGTTTGGTAGAAATCCACGTGCGCGTTCTGCGAAAAGCACCATTTGCATGCACATCTTGTGGTTTTGCAGAAAACTTCAATCTCGTCTACCAAAAGATGCATGTGCATGCTTAAAACGCGTTTTCGCACAAATCCGTGCGCGGGTGCTAAAAAGAGCAGCATCGGCATGCTTAGCACGTTGTTTGGTAGAAATCCACGTGCGCGTTCTGCCACAAGCACCATTTGCATGCACATCTTGTGGTTTTGCAGGAAAACTTCAATCTCGTCTACCAAAAGATGCATGTGCATGCTTAAAATGCGTTTTCGCACGAATCCGTGCGCGGGTGCTAAAAAGAGCAGCATCGGCATGCTTAGCACGTTGTTTGTAGAAATCCACGTGCGCGTTCTGCGAAAAGCACCATTTGCATGCACATCTTGTGGTTTTGCAGAAAACTTCAATCTCGTCTACCAAAAGATGCATGTGCATGCTTAAAACGCGTTTTCGCACAAATCCGTGCGCGGGTGCTAAAAAGAGCAGCATCGGCATGCTTAGCACGTCGTTTGGTAGAAATCCACGTGCGCGTTCTGCAAAAAGTACCATTTGCATGCACATCTTGTGGTTTTGCAGAAAACTTCATCCGCGTCTACCAAAAGATGCATGTGCATGCTTAAAACGCGTTTTCGCACAAATGCGTGCGCGGGTGCTAAAAAGAGCAGCATCGGCATGTTTAGCACGTCGTTTGGTAGAAATCCACGTGCGCGTTCTGCCAAAAGCACCATTTGCATGCACATCTTGTGGTTTTGCAGAAAACTTCATCCGCGTCTACCAAAAGATGCATGTGCATGCTTAAAACGCGTTTTCGCACAAATGCGTGCGCGGGTGCTAAAAAGAGCAGCATCGGCATGCTTAGCACGTCGTTTGGTAGAAATCCACGTGCGCGTTCTGCCAAAAGCACCATTTGCATGCACATCTTGTGGTTTTTCAGAAAACTTCATCCGCGTCTACCAAAAGATGCATGTGCATGCTTTAAAACGCGTTTTCGCACAAATGCGTGCGCGGGTGCTAAAAAGAGCAGCATCGGCATGCTTAGCACGTCGTTTGGTAGAAATCCACGAGCGCGTTCTGCAAAAAGCACCATTTGCATGCACATCTTGTGGTTTTGCAGAAAACTTCATCCGCGTCTACCAAAAGATGCATGTGCATGCTTAAAACGGGTTTTCGCACGAATGCGTGCGCGAGTGCTAAAAAGAGCAGCATCGGCATGCTTAGCACGTCGTTTGGTAGAAATCCACGTGCGCGTTCTGCAAAAAGCACCATTTGCATGCACATTTTGTGGTTTTGCAGAAAACTTCATCCGCGTCTACCAAAAGATGCATGTGCATGCTTAAAACGCGTTTTCGCACAAATGCGTGCGCGGGTGCTAAAAATAGCAGCATCGGCATGCTTAGCACGTCGTTTGGTAGAAATCCACGTGCGCGTTCTGCAAAAAGCACCATTTGCATGCACATCTTGTGGTTTTGCAGAAAACTTCATCCGCGTCTATCAAAAGATGCATGTGCATGCTTAAAACGCGTTTTCGCACAAATGCGTGCGCGGGTGCTAAAAAGAGCAGCATCGGCATGCTTAGCACGTCGTTTGGTAGAAATCCACGTGCGCGTTCTGCAAAAAGCACCATATGCATGCACATCTTGTGGTTTTGCAGAAAACTTCATTCGCGTCTACCAAAAGATGCATGTGCATGCTTAAAACGCGTTTTCGCACAAATGCGTGCGCGGGTGCTAAAAATAGCAGCATCGGCATGCTTAGCACGTCGTTTGGTAGAAATCCACGTGCGCGTTCTGCAAAAAGCACCATTTGCATGCACATCTTGTGGTTTTGCAGAAAACTTCATCCGCGTCTACCAAAAGATGCATGTGCATGCTTAAAACGCGTTTTCGCACAAATGCGTGCGCGGGTGCTAAAAAGAGCAGCATCGGCATGATTAGCACGTCGTTTGGTAGAAATCTACGTGCGCGTTCTGCCAAAAGCACCATTTGCATGCACATCTTGTGGTTTTGCAGAAAACTTCATCCGCGTCTACCAAAAGATGCATGTGCATGCTTAAAACGCGTTTTCGCACAAATCCGTGCGCGGGTGCTAAAAAGAGCAGCATCGGCATGCTTAGCACGTCGTTTGGTAGAAATCCACGTGCGCGTTCTGGAAAAAGCAACATTTGCATGCACATCTTGTGGTTTTGCAGAAAACTTCATCCGCGTCTACCAAAAGATGCATGTGCATGCTTAAAACGCGTTTTCGCACAAATGCGTGCGCGGGTGCTAAAAAGAGCAGCATCGGCATGCTTAGCACGTCGTTTGGTAGAAATCCACGTGCGCGTTCTGCCAAAAGCACCATTTGCATGCACATCTTGTGGTTTTGCAGAAAACTTCATCCGCGTCTACCAAAAGATGCATGTGCATGCTTAAAACGCGTTTTCGCACAAATCCGTGCGCGGGTGCTAAAAAGAGCAGCATCGGCAAGCTTAGCACATCGTTTGGTAGAAATCTACGTGCGCGTTCTGCAAAAAGCACCATTTGCATGCACATCTTGTGGTTTTGCAGAAAACTTCATTCGCGTCTACCAAAAGATGCATGTGCATGCTTAAAACGCGTTTTCGCACAAATGCGTGCGCGGGTGCTAAAAAGAGCAGCATCGGCATGCTTAGCACGCCGTTTGGTAGAAATCCACGAGCGCGTTCTGCAAAAAGCACCATTTGCATGCACATCTTGTGGTTTTGCAGAAAACTTCATCCGCGTCTACCAAAAGATGCATGTGCATGCTTAAAACGCGTTTTCGCACAAATGCGTGCGCGGGTGCTAAGAAGAGCAGCATCGGCATGCTTAGCACGTCGTTTGGTAGAAATCCACGTGCGCGTTCTGCCAAAAGCACCATTTGCATGCACATCTTGTGGTTTTGCAGAAAACTTCATCCGCGTCTACCAAAAGATGCATGTGCATGCTTAAAACGCGTTTTCGCACAAATGCGTGCGCGGGTGCTAAAAAGAGCAGCATCGGCATGCTTAGCACGTCGTTTGGTAGAAATCCACGTGCGCGTTCTGCAAAAAGCACCATTTGCATGCACATCTTGTGGTTTTGCAGAAAACTTCATCCGCGTCTACCAAAAGATGCATGTGCATGCTTAAAAGGCGTTTTCGCACAAATGCGTGCGCGGGTGCTAAAAACAGCAGCATCGGCATGCTTAGCACTTCGTTTGGTAGAAATCCACGTGCGCGTTCTGCCAAAAGCACCATTTGCATGCACATCTTGTGCTTTTGCAGAAAACTTCATCCGCGTCTACCAAAAGATGCACGTGCATGCTTAAAACGCGTTTTCGCACAAATGCGTGCGCGGGTGCTAAAAAGAGCAGCATCGGCATGCTTAGCACGTCGTTTGGTAGAAATCCACGTGCGCGTTCTGCAAAAAGCACCATTTGCATGCACATCTTGTGGTTTTGCAGAAAACTTCATCCGCGTCTACCAAAAGATGCATGTGCATGCTTAAAACGCGTTTTCGCACAAATGCGTGCGCGGGTGCTAAAAAGAGCAGCATCGGCATGCTTAGCACGTCGTTTGGTAGAAATCCACGTGCGCGTTCTGCCAAAAGCACCATTTGCATGCACATCTTGTGGTTTTGCAGAAAACTTCGTCCGCGTCTACCAAAAGATGCATGTGCATGCTTAAAACGCGTTTTCGCACAAATGCGTGCGCGGGTGCTAAAAAGAGCAGCATCGGCATGCTTAGCACGTCGTTTGGTAGAAATCCACGTGCGCGTTCTGCAAAAAGCACCATTTGCATGCACATCTTGTGGTTTTGCAGAAAACTTCATCCGCGTCTACCAAAAGATGCATTTGCATGCTTAAAACGCGTTTTCGCACAAATGCGTGCGCGGGTGCTAAAAAGAGCAGCATCGGCATGCTTAGCACGTCGTTTGGTAGAAATCCACGTGCGCGTTCTGCAAAAAGCACCATTTGCATGCACATCTTGTGGTTTTGCAGAAAACATCCGCGTCTACCAAAAGATGCATGTGCATGCTTAAAACGCGTTTTCGCACAATGCGTGCGCGGGTGCTAAAAATATCAGCATCGGCATGCTTAGCACGTCGTTTGGTAGAAATCCACGTGCGCGTTCTGCAAAAAGCACCATTTGCATGCACATCTTGTGGTTTTGCAGAAAACTTCATCCGCGTCTACCAAAAGATGCATGTGCATGCTTAAAACGCGTTTTCGCACAAATGCGTGCGCGGGTGCTAAAAAGAGCAGCATCGGCATGCTTAGCACGTGGTTTGGTAGAAATCCACGTGCGCGTTCTGCCAAAAGCACCATTTGCATGCACATCTTGTGGTTTTGCAGAAAACTTCATCCGCGTCTACCAAAAGATGCATGTGCATGCTTAAAACGCGTTTTCGCACAAATCCGTGCGCGGGTGCTAAAAAGAGCAGCATCGGCATGCTTAGCACGTCGTTTGGTAGAAATCCACGTGCGCGTTCTGCAAAAAGTACCATTTGCAAGCACATCTTGTGGTTTTGCAGAAAACTTCATCCGCGTCTACCAAAAGATGCATGTGCATGCTTAAAAACGCGTTTTCGCACAAATGCGTGCGCGGGTGCTAAAAAGAGCAGCATCGGCATGTTTAGCACGTCGTTTGGTAGAAATCCACGTGCGCGTTCTGCCAAAAGCACCATTTGCATGCACATCTTGTGGTTTTGCAGAAAACTTCATCCGCGTCTACCAAAAGATGCATGTGCATGCTTAAAACGCGTTTTCGCACAAATGCGTGCGCGGGTGCTAAAAAGAGCAGCATCGGCATGCTTAGCACGTCGTTTGGTAGAAATCCACGTGCGCGTTCTGCCAAAAGCACCATTTGCATGCACATCTTGTGGTTTTTCAGAAAACTTCATCCGCGTCTACCAAAAGATGCATGTGCATGCTTAAAACGCGTTTTCGCACAAATCCGTGCGCGGGTGCTAAAAAGAGCAGCATCGGCATGCTTAGCACGTCGTTTGGTAGAAATCCACGAGCGCGTTCTGCAAAAAGCACCATTTGCATGCACATCTTGTGGTTTTGCAGAAAACTTCATCCGCGTCTACCAAAAGATGCATGTGCATGCTTAAAACGCGTTTTCGCACAAATCCGTGCGCGGGTGTAAAAAGAGCAGCATCGGCATGCTTAGCACGTTGTTTGGTAGAAATCCACGTGCGCGTTCTGCAAAAAGCACCATTTGCATGCACATCTTGTGGTTTTGCAGAAAACTTCATCCGCGTCTACCAAAAGATGCATGTGCATGCTTAAAACGCGTTTTCGCACAAATCCGTGCGCGGGTGCTAAAAAGAGCAGCATCGGCATGCTTAGCACGTCGTTTGGTAGAAATCCACGTGCGCGTTCTGCAAAAAGCACCATTTGCATGCACATCTTGTGGTTTTGCAGAAAACTTCATCCGCGTCTACCAAAAGATGCATGTGCATGCTTAAAACGCGTTTTCGCACAAATCCGTGCGCGGGTGCTAAAAAGAGCAGCATCGGCATGCTTAGCACGTCGTTTGGTAGAAATCCACGTGCGCGTTCTGCAAAAAGTACCATTTGCATGCACATCTTGTGGTTTTGCAGAAAACTTCATCCGCGTCTACCAAAAGATGCATGTGCATGCTTAAAACGCGTTTTCGCACAAATCCGTGCGCGGGTGCTAAAAAGAGCAGCATCGGCATGCTTATCACGTCGTTTGGTAGAAATCCACGTGCGCGTTCTGCCAAAAGCACCATTTGCATGCACATCTTGTGGTTTTGCAGAAAACTTCATCCGCGTCTACCAAAAGATGCATGTGCATGCTTAAAACGCGTTTTCGCACAAATGCGTGCGCGGGTGCTAAAAAGAGCAGCATCGGCATGCTTAGCACGTCGTTTGGTAGAAATCCACGAGCGCGTTCTGCAAAAAGCACCATTTGCATGCACATCTTGTGGTTTTGCAGAAAACTTCATCCGCGTCTACCAAAAGATGCATGTGCATGCTTAAAACGCGTTTTCGCACGAATCCGTGCGCGGGTGCTAAAAAGAGCAGCATCGGCATGCTTAGCACGTTGTTTGGTAGAAATCCACGTGCGCGTTCTGCGAAAAGCACCATTTGCATGCACATCTTGTGGTTTTGCAGAAAACCTCAATCTCGTCTACCAAAAGATGCATGTGCATGCTTAAAACGCGTTTTCGCACAAATCCGTGCGCGGGTGCTAAAAAGAGCAGCATCGGCATGCTTATCACGTCGTTTGGTAGAAATCCACGTGCGCGTTCTGCCAAAAGCACCATTTGCATGCACATCTTGTGGTTTTGCAGAAAACTTCATCCGCGTCTACCAAAAGCTGCATGTGCATGCTTAAAACGCGTTTTCGCACGAATCCGTGCGCGGGTGCTAAAAAGAGCAGCATCGGCATGCTTAGCACGTTGTTTGGTAGAAATCCACGTGCGCGTTCTGCGAAAAGCACCATTTGCATGCACATCTTGTGGTTTTGCAGAAAACTTCAATCTCGTCTACCAAAAGATGCATGTGCATGCTTAAAACGCGTTTTCGCACAAATCCGTGCGCGGGTGCTAAAAAGAGCAGCATCGGCATGCTTAGCACGTTGTTTGGTAGAAATCCACGTGCGCGTTCTGCCACAAGCACCATTTGCATGCACATCTTGTGGTTTTGCAGAAAACTTCAATCTCGTCTACCAAAAGATGCATGTGCATGCTTAAAATGCGTTTTCGCACGAATCCGTGCGCGGGTGCTAAAAAGAGCAGCATCGGCATGCTTAGCACGTTGTTTGGTAGAAATCCACGTGCGCGTTCTGCGAAAAGCACCATTTGCATGCACATCTTGTGGTTTTGCAGAAAACTTCAATCTCGTCTACCAAAAGATGCATGTGCATGCTTAAAACGCGTTTTCGCACAAATCCGTGCGCGGGTGCTAAAAAGAGCAGCATCGGCATGCTTAGCACGTCGTTTGGTAGAAATCCACGTGCGCGTTCTGCAAAAAGTACCATTTGCATGCACGTCTTGTGGTTTTGCAGAAAACTTCATCCGCGTCTACCAAAAGATGCATGTGCATGCTTAAAACGCGTTTTCGCACAAATGCGTGCGCGGGTGCTAAAAAGAGCAGCATCGGCATGTTTAGCACGTCGTTTGGTAGAAATCCACGTGCGCGTTCTGCCAAAAGCACCATTTGCATGCACATCTTGTGGTTTTGCAGAAAACTTCATCCGCGTCTACCAAAAGATGCATGTGCATGCTTAAAACGCGTTTTCGCACAAATGCGTGCGCGGGTGCTAAAAAGAGCAGCATCGGCATGCTTAGCACGTCGTTTGGTAGAAATCCACGTGCGCGTTCTGCCAAAAGCACCATTTGCATGCACATCTTGTGGTTTTTTCAGAAAACTTCATCCGCGTCTACCAAAAGATGCATGTGCATGCTTAAAACGCGTTTTCGCACAAATGCGTGCGCGGGTGCTAAAAAGAGCAGCATCGGCATGCTTAGCACGTCGTTTGGTAGAAATCCACGAGCGCGTTCTGCAAAAAGCACCATTTGCATGCACATCTTGTGGTTTTGCAGAAAACTTCATCCGCGTCTACCAAAAGATGCATGTGCATGCTTAAAACGGGTTTTCGCACAAATGCGTGCGCGGGTGCTAAAAAGAGCAGCATCGGCATGCTTAGCACGTCGTTTGGTAGAAATCCACGTGCGCGTTCTGCAAAAAGCACGATTTGCATGCACATTTTGTGGTTTTGCAGAAAACTTCATCCGCGTCTACCAAAAGATGCATGTGCATGCTTAAAACGCGTTTTCGCACAAATGCGTGCGCGGGTGCTAAAAATAGCAGCATCGGCATGCTTAGCACGTCGTTTGGTAGAAATCCACGTGCGCGTTCTGCAAAAAGCACCATTTGCATGCACATCTTGTGGTTTTGCAGAAAACTTCATCCGCGTCTATCAAAAGATGCATGTGCATGCTTAAAACGCGTTTTCGCACAAATGCGTGCGCGGGTGCTAAAAAGAGCAGCATCGGCATGCTTAGCACGTCGTTTGGTAGAAATCCACGTGCGCGTTCTGCAAAAAGCACCATATACATGCACATCTTGTGGTTTTGCAGAAAACTTCATTCGCGTCTACCAAAAGATGCATGTGCATGCTTAAAACGCGTTTTCGCACAAATGCGTGCGCGGGTGCTAAAAATAGCAGCATCGGCATGCTTAGCACGTCGTTTGGTAGAAATCCACGTGCGCGTTCTGCAAAAAGCACCATTTGCATGCACATCTTGTGGTTTTGCAGAAAACTTCATCCGCGTCTACCAAAAGATGCATGTGCATGCTTAAAACGCGTTTTCGCACAAATGCGTGCGCGGGTGCTAAAAAGAGCAGCATCGGCATGCTTAGCACGTCGTTTGGTAGAAATCCACGTGCGCGTTCTGCCAAAAGCACCATTTGCATGCACATCTTGTGGTTTTGCAGAAAACTTCATCCGCGTCTACCAAAAGATGCATGTGCATGCTTAAAACGCGTTTTCGCCACAAATCCGTGCGCGGGTGCTAAAAAGAGCAGCATCGGCGAGCTTAGCACATCGTTTGGTAGAAATCTACGTGCGCGTTCTGCAAAAAGCACCATTTGCACGCACATCTTGTGGTTTTGCAGAAAACTTCATTCGCGTCTACCAAAAGATGCATGTGCATGCTTAAAACGCGTTTTCGCACAAATGCGTGCGCGGGTGCTAAAAAGAGCAGCATCGGCATGCTTAGCACGCCGTTTGGTAGAAATCCACGAGCGCGTTCTGCAAAAAGCACCATTTGCATGCACATCTTGTGGTTTTGCAGAAAACTTCATCCGCGTCTACCAAAAGATGCATGTGCATGCTAAAAACGCGTTTTCGCACAAATGCGTGCGCGGGTGCTAAGAAGAGCAGCATCGGCATGCTAGCACATCGTTTGGTAGAAATCCACGTGCGCGTTCTGCCAAAAGCACCATTTGCATGCACATCTTGTGGTTTTGCAGAAAACTTCATCCGCGTCTACCAAAAGATGCATGTGCATGCTTAAAACGCGTTTTCGCACAAATGCGTGCGCGGGTGCTAAAAAGAGCAGCATCGGCATGCTTAGCACGTCGTTTGGTAGAAATCCACGTGCGCGTTCTGCAAAAAGCACCATTTGCATGCACATCTTGTGGTTTTGCAGAAAACTTCATCCGCGTCTACCAAAAGATGCACGTGCATGCTTAAAACGCGTTTTCGCACAAATGCGTGCGCGGGTGCTAAAAAGAGCAGCATCGGAATGCTTAGCACGTCGTTTGGTAGAAATCCACGTGCGCGTTCTGCAAAAAGCACCATTTGCATGCACATCTTGTGGTTTTGCAGAAAACTTCATCCGCGTCTACCAAAAGCTGCATGTGCATGCTTAAAACGCGTTTTCGCACAAATGCGTGCGCGGGTGCTAAAAAGAGCAGCATCGGCATGCTTAGCACGTCGTTTGGTAGAAATCCACGTGCGCGTTCTGCCAAAAGCACCATTTGCATGCACATCTTGTGGTTTTGCAGAAAACTTCGTCCGCGTCTACCAAAAGATGCATGTGCATGCTTAAAACGCGTTTTCGCACAAATGCGTGCGCGGGTGCTAAAAAGAGCAGCATCGGCATGCTTAGCACGTCGTTTGGTAGAAATCCACGTGCGCGTTCTGCAAAAAGCACCATTTGCATGCACATCTTGTGGTTTTGCAGAAAACTTCATCCGCGTCTACCAAAAGATGCATTTGCATGCTTAAAACGCGTTTTCGCACAAATGCGTGCGCGGGTGCTAAAAAGAGCAGCATCGGCATGCTTAGCACGTCGTTTGGTAGAAATCCACGTGCGCGTTCTGCAAAAAGCACCATTTGCATGCACATCTTGTGGTTTTGCAGAAAACATCCGCGTCTACCAAAAGATGCATGTGCATGCTTAAAACGCGTTTTCGCACAATGCGTGCGCGGGTGCTAAAAATATCAGCATCGGCATGCTTAGCACGTCGTTTGGTAGAAATCCACGTGCGCGTTCTGCAAAAAGCACCATTTGCATGCACATCTTGTGGTTTTGCAGAAAACTTCATCCGCGTCTACCAAAAGATGCATGTGCATGCTTAAAACGCGTTTTCGCACAAATGCGTGCGCGGGTGCTAAAAAGAGCAGCATCGGCATGCTTAGCACGTGGTTTGGTAGAAATCCACGTGCGCGTTCTGCCAAAAGCACCATTTGCATGCACATCTTGTGGTTTTGCAGAAAACTTCATCCGCGTCTACCAAAAGATGCATGTGCATGCTTAAAACGCGTTTTCGCACAAATCCGTGCGCGGGTGCTAAAAAGAGCAGCATCGGCATGCTTAGCACGTCGTTTGGTAGAAATCCACGTGCGCGTTCTGCAAAAAGTACCATTTGCATGCACATCTTGTGGTTTTGCAGAAAACTTCATCCGCGTCTACCAAAAGATGCATGTGCATGCTTAAAACGCGTTTTCGCACAAATGCGTGCGCGGGTGCTAAAAAGAGCAGCATCGGCATGTTTAGCACGTCGTTTGGTAGAAATCCACGTGCGCGTTCTGCCAAAAGCACCATTTGCATGCACATCTTGTGGTTTTGCAGAAAACTTCATCCGCGTCTACCAAAAGATGCATGTGCATGCTTAAAACGCGTTTTCGCACAAATGCGTGCGCGGGTGCTAAAAAGAGCAGCATCGGCATGCTTAGCACGTCGTTTGGTAGAAATCCACGTGCGCGTTCTGCCGAAAGCACCATTTGCATGCACATCTTGTGGTTTTTCAGAAAACTTCATCCGCGTCTACCAAAATATGCATGTGCATGCTTAAAACGCGTTTTCGCACAAATCCGTGCGCGGGTGCTAAAAAGAGCAGCATCGGCATGCTTAGCACGTCGTTTGGTAGAAATCCACGAGCGCGTTCTGCAAAAAGCACCATTTGCATGCACATCTTGTGGTTTTGCAGAAAACTTCATCCGCGTCTACCAAAAGATGCATGTGCATGCTTAAAACGCGTTTTCGCACAAATCCGTGCGCGGGTGTAAAAAGAGCAGCATCGGCATGCTTAGCACGTTGTTTGGTAGAAATCCACGTGCGCGTTCTGCAAAAAGCACCATTTGCATGCACATCTTGTGGTTTTGCAGAAAACTTCATCCGCGTCTACCAAAAGATGCATGTGCATGCTTAAAACGCGTTTTCGCACAAATGCGTGCGCGGGTGCTAAAAAGAGCAGCATCGGCATGCTTAGCACGTCGTTTGGTAGAAATCCACGAGCGCGTTCTGCAAAAAGCACCATTTGCATGCACATCTTGTGGTTTTGCAGAAAGTTTCATCCGCGTCTACCAAAAGATGCATGTGCATGCTTCAAACGCGTTTTCGCACAAATGCGTGCGCGGGTGCTAAGAAGAGCAGCATCGGCATGCTTAGCACGTCGTTTGGTAGAAATCCACGTGCGCGTTCTGCCAAAAGCACCATTTGCATGCACATCTTGTGGTTTTGCAGAAAACTTCATCCGCGTCTACCAAAAGATGCATGTGCATGCTTAAAACGCGTTTTCGCACAAATCCGTGCGCGGGTGCTAAAAAGAGCAGCATCGGCATGCTTAGCACGTCGTTTGGTAGAAATCCACGTGCGCGTTCTGCAAAAAAGCACCATTTGCATGCACATCTTGTGGTTTTGCAGAAAACTTCATCCGCGTCTACCAAAAGATGCATGTGCATGCTTAAAACGCGTTTTCGCACAAATGCGTGCGCGGGTGCTAAAAAGAGCAGCATCGGCATGCTTAGCACGTCGTTTGGTAGAAATCCACGTGCGCGTTCTGCAAAAAGCACCATTTGCATGCACATCTTGTGGTTTTGCAGAAAACTTCATCCGCGTCTACCAAAAGATGCATGTGCATGCTTAAAACGCGTTTTCGCACAAATCCGTGCGCGGGTGCTAAAAAGAGCAGCATCGGCATGCTTAGCACGTCGTTTGGTAGAAATCCACGTGCGCGTTCTGCAAAAAGCACCATTTGCATGCACATCTTGTGGTTTTGCAGAAAACTTCATCCGCGTCTACCAAAAGATGCATGTGCATGCTTAAAACGCGTTTTCGCACAAATCCGTGCGCGGGTGCTAAAAAGAGCAGCATCGGCATGCTTATCACGTCGTTTGGTAGAAATCCACGTGCGCGTTCTGCCAAAAGCACCATTTGCATGCACATCTTGTGGTTTTGCAGAAAACTTCATCCGCGTCTACCAAAAGATGCATGTGCATGCTTAAAACGCGTTTTCGTACGAATCCGTGCGCGGGTGCTAAAAAGAGCAGCATCGGCATGCTTAGCACGTTGTTTGGTAGAAATCCACGTGCGCGTTCTGCGAAAAGCACCATTTGCATGCACATCTTGTGGTTTTGCAGAAAACTTCAATCTCGTCTACCAAAAGATGCATGTGCATGCTTAAAACGCGTTTTCGCACAAATCCGTGCGCGGGTGCTAAAAAGAGCAGCATCGGCATGCTTAGCACGTTGTTTGGTAGAAATCCACGTGCGCGTTCTGCCACAAGCACCATTTGCATGCACATCATGTGGTTTTGCAGAAAACTTCAATCTCGTCTACCAAAAGATGCATGTGCATGCTTAAAATGCGTTTTCGCACGAATCCGTGCGCGGGTGCTAAAAAGAGCAGCATCGGCATGCTTAGCACGTTGTTTGGTAGAAATCCACGTGCGCGTTCTGCGAAAAGCACCATTTGCATGCACATCTTGTGGTTTTGCAGAAAACTTCAATCTCGTCTACCAAAAGATGCATGTGCATGCTTAAAACGCGTTTTCGCACGAATCCGTGCGCGGGTGCTAAAAAGAGCAGCATCGGCATGCTTAGCACGTTGTTTGGTAGAAATCCACGTGCGTGTTCTGCGAAAAGCACCATTTGCATGCACATCTTGTGGTTTTGCAGAAAACTTCAATCTCGTCTACCAAAAGATGCATGTGCATGCTTAAAACGCGTTTTCGCACGAATCCGTGCGCGGGTGCTAAAAAGAGCAGCATCGGCATGCTTAGCACGTTGTTTGGTAGAAATCCACGTGCACGTTCTGCGAAAAGCACCATTTGCATGCACATCTTGTGGTTTTGCAGAAAACTTCAATCTCGTCTACCAAAAGATGCATGTGCATGCTTAAAACGCGTTTTCGCACAAATCCGTGCGCGGGTGCTAAAAAGAGCAGCATCGGCATGCTTAGCACGTCGTTTGGTAGAAATCCACGTGCGCGTTCTGCCAAGAGCACCATTTGCATGCACATCTTGTGGTTTTGCAGAAAACTTCATCCGCGTCTACCAAAAGATGCATGTGCATGCTTAAAACGCGTTTTCGCACGAATCCGTGCGCGGGTGCTGAAAAGAGCAGCATTGGCATGCTTAGCACGTTGTTTGGTAGAAATCCACGTGCGCGTTCTGCGAAAAGCACCATTTGCATGCACATCTTGTGGTTTTGCAGAAAACTTCAATCTCGTCTACCAAAAGATGCATGTGCATGCTTAAAACGCGTTTTCGCACAAATCCGTGCGCGGGTGCTAAAAAGAGCAGCATCGGCATGCTTAGCACGTCGTTTGGTAGAAATCCACGTGCGCGTTCTGCCAAAAGCACCATTTGCATGCACATCTTGTGGTTTTGCAGAAAACTTCATCCGCGTCTACCAAAAGATGCATGTGCATGCTTAAAACGCGTTTTCGCACGAATCCGTGCGCGGGTGCTAAAAAGAGCAGCATCGGCATGCTTAGCACGTTGTTAGGTAGAAATCCACGTGCGCGTTCTGCGAAAAGCACCATTTGCATGCACATCTTGTGGTTTTGCAGAAAACTTCAATCTCGTCTACCAAAAGATTCATGTGCACGCTTAAAACGCGTTTTCGCACGAATCCGTGCGCGGCTGCTAAAAAGAGCAGCATCGGCATGCTTAGCACGTTGTTTGGTAGAAATCCACGTGCGCGTTCTGCGAAAAGCACCATTTGCATGCACATCTTGTGGTTTTGCAGAAAACTTCAATCTCGTCTACCAAAAGATGCACGTGCATGCTTAAAACGCGTTTTCGCACGAATCCGTGCGCGGGTGCTAAAAAGAGCAGCATCGGCATGCTTAGCACGTTGTTTGGTAGAAATCCACGTGCGCGTTCTGCGAAAAGCACCATTTGCATGCACATCTTGTGGTTTTGCAGAAAACTTCAATCTCGTCTACCAAAAGATGCATGTGCATGCTTAAAACGCGTTTTCGCACGAATCCGTGCACGGGTGCTAAAAAGAGCAGCATCGGCATGCTTAGCACGTCGTTTGGTAGAAATCCACGTGCGCGTTCTGCCAAGAGCACCATTTGCATGCACATCTTGTGGTTTTGCAGAAAACTTCATTCGCGTCTACCAAAAGATGCATGTGCATGCTTAAAACGCGTTTTCGCACGAATCCGTGCGCGGGTGCTAAAAAGAGCAGCATCGGCATGCTTAGCACGTCGTTTGGTAGAAATCCACGTGCGCGTTCAGCCAAAAGCACCATTTGCATGCACATCTTGTGGTTTTGCAGAAAACTTCATCCGCGTCTACCAAAAGATGCTTGTGCATGCTTAAAACGCGTTTTCGCACGAATCCGTGCGCGGGTGCTAAAAAGAGCAGCATCGGCATGCTTAGCACGTTGTTTGGTAGAAATCCACGTGCGCGTTGTGCGAAAAGCACCATTTGCATGCACATCTTGTGGTTTTGCAGAAAACTTCAATCTCGTCTACCAAAAGATGCATGTGCATGCTTAAAACGCGTTTTCGCACAAATCCGTGCGCGGGTGCTAAAAAGAGCAGCATCGGCATGCTTAGCACGTCGTTTGGTAGAAATCCACGTGCGCGTTCTGCCAAAAGCACCATTTGCATGCACATCTTGTGGTTTTGCAGAAAACTTCATCCCCGTCTACCAAAAGATGCATGTGCATGCTTAAAACGCGTTTTCGCACGAATCCGTGCGCGGGTGCTGAAAAGAGCAGCATCGGCATGCTTAGCACGTTGTTTGGTAGAAATCCACGTGCGCGTTCTGCGAAAAGCACCATTTGCATGCACATCTTGTGGTTTTGCAGAAAACTTCAATCTCGTCTACCAAAAGATGCATGTGCATGCTTAAAACGCGTTTTCGCACAAATCCGTGCGCGGGTGCTAAAAAGAGCAGCATCGGCATGCTTAGCACGTCGTTTGGTAGAAATCCACGTGCGCGTTCTGCCAAAAGCACCATTTCCATGCACATCTTGTGGTTTTGCATAAAACTTCATCCGCGTCTACCAAAAGATGCATGTGCATGCTTAAAACGCGTTTTCGCACGAATCCGTGCGCGGGTGCTAAAAAGAGCAGCATCGGCATGCTTAGCACGTTGTTTGGTAGAAATCCACGTGCGCGTTCTGCGAAAAGCACCATTTGCATGCACATCTTGTGGTTTTGCAGAAAACTTCAATCTCGTCTACCAAAAGATGCATGTGCATGCTTAAAACGCGTTTTCGCACAAATCCGTGCGCGGGTGCTAAAAAGAGCAGCATCGGCATGCTTAGCACGTTGTTTGGTAGAAATCCACGTGCGCGTTCTGCCACAAGCACCATTTGCATGCACATCTTGTGGTTTTGCAGAAAACTTCATCCGCGTCTACCAAAAGATGCATGTGCATGCGTAAAACGCGTTTTCGCACGAATCCGTGCGCGGGTGCTAAAAAGAGCAGCATCGGGCATGCTTAGCACGTTGTTTGGTAGAAATCCACGTGCGCGTTCTGCGAAAAGCACCATTTGCATGCACATCTTGTGGTTTTGCAGAAAACTTCAATCTCGTCTACCAAAAGATGCATGTGCTTGCTTAAAACGCGTTTTCGCACGAATCCGTGCGCGGGTGCTAAAAAGAGCAGCATCGGCATGCTTAGCACGTTGTTTGGTAGAAATCCACGTGGGTGTTCTGCGAAAAGCACCATTTGCATGCACATCTTGTGGTTTTGCAGAAAACTTCAATCTCGTCTACCAAAAAATGCATGTGCATGCCTTAAAACGCGTTTTCGCACGAATCCGTGCGCGGGTGCTAAAAAGAGCAGCATCGGCATGCTTAGCACGTTGTTTGGTAGAAATCCACGTGCGCGTTCTGCGAAAAGCACCATTTGCATGCACATCTTGTGGTTTTGCAGAAAACTTCAATCTCGTCTACCAAAAGATGCATGTGCATGCTTAAAACGCGTTTTCGCACGAATCCGTGCGCGGGTGCTAAAAAGAGCAGCATCGGCATGCTTAGCACGTTGTTTGGTAGAAATCCACGTGCGCGTTCTGCGAAAAGCACCATTTGCATGCACATCTTGTGGTTTTGCAGAAAACTTCAATCTCGTCTACCAAAAGATGCATGTGCATGCTTAAAACGCGTTTTCGCACAAATCCGTGCGCGGGTGCTAAAAAGAGCAGCATCGGCATGCTTAGCACGTCGTTTGGTAGAAATCCACGTGCGCGTTCTGCCAAAAGCACCATTTGCATGCACATCTTGTGGTTTTGCAGAAAACTTCATCCGCGTCTACCAAAAGATGCATGTGCATGCTTAAAACGCGTTTTCGCACGAATCCGTGCGCGGGTGCTGAAAAGAGCAGCATCGGCATGCTTAGCACGTTGTTTGGTAGAAATCCACGTGCGCGTTCTGCGAAAAGCACCATTTGCATGCACATCTTGTGGTTTTGCAGAAAACTTCAATCTCGTCTACCAAAAGATGCATGTGCATGCTTAAAACGCGTTTTCGCACAAATCCGTGCGCGGGTGCTAAAAAGAGCAGCATCGGCATGCTTAGCACGTCGTTTGGTAGAAATCCACGTGCGCGTTCTGCCAAAAGCACCATTTGCATGCACATCTTGTGGTTTTGCAGAAAACTTCATCCGCGTCTACCAAAAGATGCATGTGCATGCTTAAAACGCGTTTTCGCACGAATCCGTGCGCGGGTGCTGAAAAGAGCAGCATCGGCATGCTTAGCACGTTGTTTGGTAGAAATCCACGTGCGCGTTCTGCGAAAAGCACCATTTGCATGCACATCTTGTGGTTTTGCAGAAAACTTCAATCTCGTCTACCAAAAGATGCATGTGCATGCTTAAAACGCGTTTTCGCACAAATCCGTGCGCGGGTGCTAAAAAGAGCAGCATCGGCATGCTTAGCACGTCGTTTGGTAGAAATCCACGTGCGCGTTCTGCCAAAAGCACCATTTGCATGCACATCTTGTGGTTTTGCAGAAAACTTCATCCGCGTCTACCAAAAGATGCATGTGCATGCTTAAAACGCGTTTTCGCACAAATCCGTGCGCGGGTGCTAAAAAGAGCAGCATCGGCATGCTTAGCACGTCGTTTGGTAGAAATCCACGTGCGCGTTCTGCCAAAAGCACCATTTGCATGCACATCTTGTGGTTTTGCAGAAAACTTCATCCGCGTCTACTAAAAGATGCATGTGCATGCTTAAAACGCGTTTTCGCACGAATCCGTGCGCGGGTGCTAAAAAGAGCAGCATCGGCATGCTTAGCACGTTGTTTGGTAGAAATCCACGTGCGCGTTCTGCGAAAAGCACCATTTGCATGCACATCTTGTGGTTTTGCAGAAAACTTCAATCTCGTCTACCAAAAGATGCATGTGCATGCTTAAAACGCGTTTTCGCACAAATCCGTGCGCGGGTGCTAAAAAGAGCAGCATCGGCATGCTTAGCACGTCGTTTGGTAGAAATCCACGTGCGCGTTCTGCCAAAAGCACCATTTGCATGCACATCTTGTGGTTTTGCAGAAAACTTCATCCGCGTCTACCAAAAGATGCATGTGCATGCTTAAAACGCGTTTTCGCACGAATCCGTGCGCGGGTGCTGAAAAGAGCAGCATCGGCATGCTTAGCACGTTGTTTGGTAGAAATCCACGTGCGCGTTCTGCGAAAAGCACCATTTGCATGCACATTGTGGTTTTGCAGAAAACTTCAATCTCGTCTACCAAAAGATGCATGTGCATGCTTAAAACGCGTTTTCGCACAAATCCGTGCGCGGGTGCTAAAAAGAGCAGCATCGGCATGCTTAGCACGTCGTTTGGTAGAAATCCACGTGCGCGTTCTGCCAAAAGCACCATTTGCATGCACATCTTGTGGTTTTGCAGAAAACTTCATCCGCGTCTACCAAAAGATGCATGTGCATGCTTAAAACGCGTTTTCGCACGAATCCGTGCGCGGGTGCTAAAAAGAGCAGCATCGGCATGCTTAGCACGTTGTTTGGTAGAAATCCACGTGCGCGTTCTGCGAAAAGCACCATTTGCATGCACATCTTGTGGTTTTGCAGAAAACTTCAATCTCGTCTACCAAAAGATGCATGTGCATGCTTAAAACGCGTTTTCGCACAAATCCGTGCGCGGGTGCTAAAAAGAGCAGCATCGGCATGCTTAGCACGTTGTTTGGTAGAAATCCACGTGCGCGTTCTGCCACAAGCACCATTTGCATGCACATCTTGTGGTTTTGCAGAAAACTTCATCCGCGTCTACCAAAAGATGCATGTGCATGCTTAAAACGCGTTTTCGCACGAATCCGTGCGCGGGTGCTAAAAAGAGCAGCATCGGCATGCTTAGCACGTTGTTTGGTAGAAATCCACGTGCGCGTTCTGCGAAAAGCACCATTTGCATGCACATCTTGTGGTTTTGCAGAAAACTTCAATCTCGTCTACCAAAAGATGCATGTGCATGCTTAAAACGCGTTTTCGCACGAATCCGTGCGCGGGTGCTAAAAAGAGCAGCATCGGCATGCTTAGCACGTTGTTTGGTAGAAATCCACGTGGGCGTTCTGCGAAAAGCACCATTTGCATGCACATCTTGTGGTTTTGCAGAAAACTTCAATCTCGTCTACCAAAAGATGCATGTGCATGCTTAAAACGCGTTTTCGCACGAATCCGTGCGCGGGTGCTAAAAAGAGCAGCATCGGCATGCTTAGCACGTTGTTTGGTAGAAATCCACGTGCGCGTTCTGCGAAAAGCACCATTTGCATGCACATCTTGTGGTTTCGCAGAAAACTTCAATCTCGTCTACCAAAAGATGCATGTGCATGCTTAAAACGCGTTTTCGCACGAATCCGTGCGCGGGTGCTAAAAAGAGCAGCATCGGCATGCTTAGCACGTTGTTTGGTAGAAATCCACGTGCGCGTTCTGCGAAAAGCACCATTTGCATGCACATCTTGTGGTTTTGCAGAAAACTTCAATCTCGTCTACCAAAAGATGCATGTGCATGCTTAAAACGCGTTTTCGCACAAATCCGTGCGCGGGTGCTAAAAAGAGCAGCATCGGCATGCTTAGCACGTCGTTTGGTAGAAATCCACGTGCGCGTTCTGCCAAAAGCACCATTTGCATGCACATCTTGTGGTTTTGCAGAAAACTTCATCCGCGTCTACCAAAAGATGCATGTGCATGCTTAAAACGCGTTTTCGCACGAATCCGTGCGCGGGTGCTGAAAAGAGCAGCATCGGCATGCTTAGCACGTTGTTTGGTAGAAATCCACGTGCGCGTTTTGCGAAAAGCACCATTTGCATGCACATCTTGTGGTTTTGCAGAAAACTTCAATCTCGTCTACCAAAAGATGCATGTGCATGCTTAAAACGCGTTTTCGCACAAATCCGTGCGCGGGTGCTAAAAAGAGCAGCATCGGCATGCTTAGCACGTCGTTTGGTAGAAATCCACGTGCGCGTTCTGCCAAAAGCACCATTTGCATGCACATCTTGTGGTTTTGCAGAAAACTTCATCCGCGTCTACTAAAAGATGCATGTGCATGCTTAAAACGCGTTTTTGCACGAATCCGTGCGCGGGTGCTAAAAAGAGCAGCATCGGCATGCTTAGCACGTTGTTTGGTAGAAATCCACGTGCGCGTTCTGCGAAAAGCACCATTTGCATGCACATCTTGTGGTTTTGCAGAAAACTTCAATCTCGTCTACCAAAAGATGCATGTGCATGCTTAAAACGCGTTTTCGCACAAATCCGTGCGCGGGTGCTAAAAAGAGCAGCATCGGCATGCTTAGCACGTCGTTTGGTAGAAATCCACGTGCGCGTTCTGCCAAAAGCACCATTTGCATGCACATCTTGTGGTTTTGCAGAAAACTTCATCCGCGTCTACCAAAAGATGCATGTGCATGCTTAAAACGCGTTTTCGCACGAATCCGTGCGCGGGTGCTAAAAAGAGCAGCATCGGCATGCTTAGCACGTTGTTTGGTAGAAATCCACATGCGCGTTCTGCGAAAAGCACCATTTGCATGCACATCTTGTGGTTTTGCAGAAAACTTCAATCTCGTCTACCAAAAGATGCATGTGCATGCTTAAAACGCGTTTTCGCACAAATCCGTGCGCGGGTGCTAAAAAGAGCAGCATCGGCATGCTTATCACGTCGTTTGGTAGAAATCCACGTGCGCGTTCTGCCAAAAGCACCATTTGCATGCACATCTTGTGGTTTTGCAGAAAACTTCATCCGCGTCTACCAAAAGATGCATGTGCATGCTTAAAACGCGTTTTCGCACGAATCCGTGCGCGGGTGCTAAAAAGAGCAGCATCGGCATGCTTAGCACGTTGTTTGGTAGAAATCCACGTGCGCGTTCTGCGAAAAGCACCATTTGCATGCACATCTTGTGGTTTTGCAGAAAACTTCAATCTCGTCTACCAAAAGATGCATGTGCATGCTTAAAACGCGTTTTCGCACAAATCCGTGCGCGGGTGCTAAAAAGAGCAGCATCGGCATGCTTAGCACGTTGTTTGGTAGAAATCCACGTGCGCGTTCTGGCACAAGCACCATTTGCATGCACATCTTGTGGTTTTGCAGAAAACTTCAATCTCGTCTACCAAAAGATGCATGTGCATGCTTAAAATGCGTTTTCGCACGAATCCGTGCGCGGGTGCTAAAAAGAGCAGCATCGGCATGCTTAGCACGTTGTTTGGTAGAAATCCACGTGCGCGTTCTGCGAAAAGCACCATTTGCATGCACATCTTGTGGTTTTGCAGAAAACTTCAATCTCGTCTACCAAAAGATGCATGTGCATGCTTAAAACGCGTTTTCGCACAAATCCGTGCGCGGGTGCTAAAAAGAGCAGCATCGGCATGCTTAGCACGTCGTTTGGTAGAAATCCACGTGCGCGTTCTGCCAAGAGCACCATTTGCATGCACATCTTGTGGTTTTGCAGAAAACTTCATCCGCGTCTACCAAAAGATGCATGTGCATGCTTAAAACGCGTTTTCGCACGAATCCGTGCGCGGGTGCTGAAAAGAGCAGCATCGGCATGCTTAGCACGTCGTTTGGTAGAAATCCACGTGCGCGTTCTGCCAAAAGCACCATTTGCATGCACATCTTGTGGTTTTGCAGAAAACTTCATCCGCGTCTACTAAAAGATGCATGTGCATGCTTAAAACGCGTTTTCGCACGAATCCGTGCGCGGGTGCTAAAAAGAGCAGCATCGGCATGCTTAGCACGTTGTTTGGTAGAAATCCACGTGCGCGTTCTGCGAAAAGCACCATTTGCATGCACATCTTGTGGTTTTGCAGAAAACTTCAATCTCGTCTACCAAAAGATGCATGTGCATGCTTAAAACGCGTTTTCGCACGAATCCGTGCGCGGGTGCTAAAAAGAGCAGCATCGGCATGCTTAGCACGTTGTTTGGTAGAAATCCACGTGGGCGTTCTGCGAAAAGCACCATTTGCATGCACATCTTGTGGTTTTGCAGAAAACTTCAATCTCGTCTACCAAAAGATGCATGTGCATGCTTAAAACGCGTTTTCGCACGAATCTGTGCGCGGGTGCTAAAAAGAGCAGCATCGGCATGCTTAGCACGTTGTTTGGTAGAAATCCACGTGCGCGTTCTGCGAAAAGCACCATTTGCATGCACATCTTGTGGTTTCGCAGAAAACTTCAATCTCGTCTACCAAAAGATGCATGTGCATGCTTAAAACGCGTTTTCGCACGAATCCGTGCGCGGGTGCTAAAAAGAGCAGCATCGGCATGCTTAGCACGTTGTTTGGTAGAAATCCACGTGCGCGTTCTGCGAAAAGCACCATTTGCATGCACATCTTGTGGTTTTGCAGAAAACTTCAATCTCGTCTACCAAAAGATGCATGTGCATGCTTAAAACGCGTTTTCGCACAAATCCGTGCGCGGGTGCTAAAAAGAGCAGCATCGGCATGCTTAGCACGTCGTTTGGTAGAAATCCACGTGCGCGTTCTGCCAAAAGCACCATTTGCATGCACATCTTGTGGTTTTGCAGAAAACTTCATCCGCGTCTACCAAAAGATGCATGTGCATGCTTAAAACGCGTTTTCGCACGAATCCGTGCGCGGGTGCTGAAAAGAGCAGCATCGGCATGCTTAGCACGTTGTTTGGTAGAAATCCACGTGCGCGTTCTGCGAAAAGCACCATTTGCATGCACATCTTGTGGTTTTGCAGAAAACTTCAATCTCGTCTACCAAAAGATGCATGTGCATGCTTAAAACGCGTTTTCGCACAAATCCTAGCGCGGGTGCTAAAAAGAGCAGCATCGGCATGCTTAGCACGTCGTTTGGTAGAAATCCACGTGCGCGTTCTGCCAAAAGCACCATTTGCATGCACATCTTGTGGTTTTGCAGAAAACTTCATCCGCGTCTACTAAAAGATGCATGTGCATGCTTAAAACGCGTTTTCGCACGAATCCGTGCGCGGGTGCTAAAAAGAGCAGCATCGGCATGCTTAGCACGTTGTTTGGTAGAAATCCACGTGCGCGTTCTGCGAAAAGCACCATTTGCATGCACATCTTGTGGTTTTGCAGAAAACTTCAATCTCGTCTACCAAAAGATGCATGTGCATGCTTAAAACGCGTTTTCGCACAAATCCGTGCGCGGGTGCTAAAAAGAGCAGCATCGGCATGCTTAGCACGTCGTTTGGTAGAAATCCACGTGCGCGTTCTGCCAAAAGCACCATTTGCATGCACATCTTGTGGTTTTGCAGAAAACTTCATCCGCGTCTACCAAAAGATGCATGTGCATGCTTAAAACGCGTTTTCGCACGAATCCGTGCGCGGGTGCTAAAAAGAGCAGCATCGGCATGCTTAGCACGTTGTTTGGTAGAAATCCACATGCGCGTTCTGCGAAAAGCACCATTTGCATGCACATCTTGTGGTTTTGCAGAAAACTTCAATCTCGTCTACCAAAAGATGCATGTGCATGCTTAAAACGCGTTTTCGCACAAATCCGTGCGCGGGTGCTAAAAAGAGCAGCATCGGCATGCTTATCACGTCGTTTGGTAGAAATCCACGTGCGCGTTCTGCCAAAAGCACCATTTGCATGCACATCTTGTGGTTTTGCAGAAAACTTCATCCGCGTCTACCAAAAGATGCATGTGCATGCTTAAAACGCGTTTTCGCACGAATCCGTGCGCGGGTGCTAAAAAGAGCAGCATCGGCATGCTTAGCACGTTGTTTGGTAGAAATCCACGTGCGCGTTCTGCGAAAAGCACCATTTGCATGCACATCTTGTGGTTTTGCAGAAAACTTCAATCTCGTCTACCAAAAGATGCATGTGCATGCTTAAAACGCGTTTTCGCACAAATCCGTGCGCGGGTGCTAAAAAGAGCAGCATCGGCATGCTTAGCACGTTGTTTGGTAGAAATCCACGTGCGCGTTCTGCCACAAGCACCATTTGCATGCACATCTTGTGGTTTTGCAGAAAACTTCAATCTCGTCTACCAAAAGATGCATGTGCATGCTTAAAATGCGTTTTCGCACGAATCCGTGCGCGGGTGCTAAAAAGAGCAGCATCGGCATGCTTAGCACGTTGTTTGGTAGAAATCCACGTGCGCGTTCTGCGAAAAGCACCATTTGCATGCACATCTTGTGGTTTTGCAGAAAACTTCAATCTCGTCTACCAAAAGATGCATGTGCATGCTTAAAACGCGTTTTCGCACAAATCCGTGCGCGGGTGCTAAAAAGAGCAGCATCGGCATGCTTAGCACGTCGTTTGGTAGAAATCCACGTGCGCGTTCTGCCAAGAGCACCATTTGCATGCACATCTTGTGGTTTTGCAGAAAACTTCATCCGCGTCTACCAAAAGATGCATGTGCATGCTTAAAACGCGTTTTCGCACGAATCCGTGCGCGGGTGCTGAAAAGAGCAGCATCGGCATGCTTAGCACGTCGTTTGGTAGAAATCCACGTGCGCGTTCTGCCAAAAGCACCATTTGCATGCACATCTTGTGGTTTTGCAGAAAACTTCATCCGCGTCTACTAAAAGATGCATGTGCATGCTTAAAACGCGTTTTCGCACGAATCCGTGCGCGGGTGCTAAAAAGAGCAGCATCGGCATGCTTAGCACGTTGTTTGGTAGAAATCCACGTGCGCGTTCTGCGAAAAGCACCATTTGCATGCACATCTTGTGGTTTTGCAGAAAACTTCAATCTCGTCTACCAAAAGATGCATGTGCATGCTTAAAACGCGTTTTCGCACAAATCCGTGCGCGGGTGCTAAAAAGAGCAGCATCGGCATGCTTAGCACGTCGTTTGGTAGAAATCCACGTGCGCGTTCTGCCAAAAGCACCATTTGCATGCACATCTTGTGGTTTTGCAGAAAACTTCATCCGCGTCTACCAAAAGATGCATGTGCATGCTTAAAACGCGTTTTCGCACGAATCCGTGCGCGGGTGCTAAAAAGAGCAGCATCGGCATGCTTAGCACGTTGTTTGGTAGAAATCCACGTGCGCGTTCTAGGAAAAGCACCATTTGCATGCACATCTTGTGGTTTTGCAGAAAACTTCAATCTCGTCTACCAAAAGATGCATGTGCATGCTTAAAACGCGTTTTCGCACAAATCCGTGCGCGGGTGCTAAAAAGAGCAGCATCGGCATGCTTAGCACGTTGTTTGGTAGAAATCCACGTGCGCGTTCTGCCACAAGCACCATTTGCATGCACATCTTGTGGTTTTGCAGAAAACTTCAATCTCGTCTACCAAAAGATGCATGTGCATGCTTAAAATGCGTTTTCGCACGAATCCGTGCGCGGGTGCTAAAAAGAGCAGCATCGGCATGCTTAGCACGTTGTTTGGTAGAAATCCACGTGCGCGTTCTGCGAAAAGCACCATTTGCATGCACATCTTGTGGTTTTGCAGAAAACTTCAATCTCGTCTACCAAAAGATGCATGTGCATGCTTAAAACGCGTTTTCGCACGAATCCGTGCGCGGGTGCTAAAAAGAGCAGCATCGGCATGCTTAGCACGTTGTTTGGTAGAAATCCACGTGCGTGTTCTGCGAAAAGCACCATTTGCATGCACATCTTGTGGTTTTGCAGAAAACTTCAATCTCGTCTACCAAAAGATGCATGTGCATGCTTAAAACGCGTTTTCGCACGAATCCGTGCGCGGGTGCTAAAAAGAGCAGCATCGGCATGCTT
This sequence comes from Dermacentor andersoni, assembly GCF_023375885.2. NCBI lineage: Eukaryota > Metazoa > Arthropoda > Arachnida > Ixodida > Ixodidae > Dermacentor > Dermacentor andersoni. The sequence continues at coordinate 116,120 of NW_027314921.1, read as the reverse complement.
AGCACGTTGTTTGGTAGAAATCCACGTGCACGTTCTGCGAAAAGCACCATTTGCATGCACATCTTGTGGTTTTGCAGAAAACTTCAATCTCGTCTACCAAAAGATGCATGTGCATGCTTAAAACGCGTTTTCGCACAAATCCGTGCGCGGGTGCTAAAAAGAGCAGCATCGGCATGCTTAGCACGTCGTTTGGTAGAAATCCACGTGCGCGTTCTGCCAAGAGCACCATTTGCATGCACATCTTGTGGTTTTGCAGAAAACTTCATCCGCGTCTACCAAAAGATGCATGTGCATGCTTAAAACGCGTTTTTGCACGAATCCGTGCGCGGGTGCTGAAAAGAGCAGCATCGGCATGCTTAGCACGTTGTTTGGTAGAAATCCACGTGCGCGTTCTGCGAAAAGCACCATTTGCATGCACATCTTGTGGTTTTGCAGAAAACTTCAATCTCGTCTACCAAAAGATGCATGTGCATGCTTAAAACGCGTTTTCGCACAAATCCGTGCGCGGGTGCTAAAAAGAGCAGCATCGGCATGCTTAGCACGTCGTTTGGTAGAAATCCACGTGCGCGTTCTGCCAAAAGCACCATTTGCATGCACATCTTGTGGTTTTGCAGAAAACTTCATCCGCGTCTACCAAAAGATGCATGTGCATGCTTAAAACGCGTTTTCGCACAAATCCGTGCGCGGGTGCTAAAAAGAGCAGCATCGGCATGCTTAGCACGTCGTTTGGTAGAAATCCACGTGCGCGTTCTGCCAAAAGCACCATTTGCATGCACATCTTGTGGTTTTGCAGAAAACTTCATCCGCGTCTACCAAAAGATGCATGTGCATGCTTAAAACGCGTTTTCGCACGAATCCGTGCGCGGGTGCTAAAAAGAGCAGCATCGGCATGCTTAGCACGTTGTTTGGTAGAAATCCACGTGCGCGTTCTGCGAAAAGCACCATTTGCATGCACATCTTGTGGTTTTGCAGAAAACTTCAATCTCGTCTACCAAAAGATGCATGTGCATGCTTAAAACGCGTTTTCGCACAAATCCGTGCGCGGGTGCTAAAAAGAGCAGCATCGGCATGCTTATCACGTCGTTTGGTAGAAATCCACGTGCGCGTTCTGCCAAAAGCACCATTTGCATGCACATCTTGTGGTTTTGCAGAAAACTTCATCCGCGTCTACCAAAAGATGCATGTGCATGCTTAAAACGCGTTTTCGCACGAATCCGTGCGCGGGTGCTAAAAAGAGCAGCATCGGCATGCTTAGCACGTTGTTTGGTAGAAATCCACGTGCGCGTTCTGCGAAAAGCACCATTTGCATGCACATCTTGTGGTTTTGCAGAAAACTTCAATCTCGTCTACCAAAAGATGCATGTGCATGCTTAAAACGCGTTTTCGCACAAATCCGTGCGCGGGTGCTAAAAAGAGCAGCATCGGCATGCTTAGCACGTTGTTTGGTAGAAATCCACGTGCGCGTTCTGCCACAAGCACCATTTGCATGCACATCTTGTGGTTTTGCAGAAAACTTCAATCTCGTCTACCAAAAGATGCATGTGCATGCTTAAAATGCGTTTTCGCACGAATCCGTGCGCGGGTGCTAAAAAGAGCAGCATCGGCATGCTTAGCACGTTGTTTGGTAGAAATCCACGTGCGCGTTCTGCGAAAAGCACCATTTGCATGCACATATTGTGGTTTTGCAGAAAACTTCAATCTCGTCTACCAAAAGATGCATGTGCATGCTTAAAACGCGTTTTCGCACGAATCCGTGCGCGGGTGCTAAAAAGAGCAGCATCGGCATGCTTAGCACGTTGTTTGGTAGAAATCCACGTGCGTGTTCTGCGAAAAGCACCATTTGCATGCACATCTTGTGGTTTTGCAGAAAACTTCAATCTCGTCTACCAAAAGATGCATGTGCATGCTTAAAACGCGTTTTCGCACGAATCCGTGCGCGGGTGCTAAAAAGAGCAGCATCGGCATGCTTAGCACGTTGTTTGGTAGAAATCCACGTGCACGTTCTGCGAAAAGCACCATTTGCATGCACATCTTGTGGTTTTGCAGAAAACTTCAATCTCGTCTACCAAAAGATGCATGTGCATGCTTAAAACGCGTTTTCGCACGAATCCGTGCGCGGGTGCTGAAAAGAGCAGCATCGGCATGCTTAGCACGTTGTTTGGTAGAAATCCACGTGCGCGTTCTGCGAAAAGCACCATTTGCATGCACATCTTGTGGTTTTGCAGAAAACTTCAATCTCGTCTACCAAAAGATGCATGTGCATGCTTAAAACGCGTTTTCGCACAAATCCGTGCGCGGGTGCTAAAAAGAGCAGCATCGGCATGCTTAGCACGTCGTTTGGTAGAAATCCACGTGCGCGTTCTGCCAAAAGCACCATTTGCATGCACATCTTGTGGTTTTGCAGAAAACTTCATCCGCGTCTACCAAAAGATGCATGTGCATGCTTAAAACGCGTTTTCGCACGAATCCGTGCGCGGGTGCTAAAAAGAGCAGCATCGGCATGCTTAGCACGTTGTTTGGTAGAAATCCACGTGCGCGTTCTGCGAAAAGCACCATTTGCATGCACATCTTGTGGTTTTGCAGAAAACTTCAATCTCGTCTACCAAAAGATGCATGTGCACGCTTAAAACGCGTTTTCGCACGAATCCGTGCGCGGCTGCTAAAAAGAGCAGCATCGGCATGCTTAGCACGTTGTTTGGTAGAAATCCACGTGCGCGTTCTGCGAAAAGCACCATTTGCATGCACATCTTGTGGTTTTGCAGAAAACTTCAATCTCGTCTACCAAAAGATGCATGTGCATGCTTAAAACGCGTTTTCGCACGAATCCGTGCGCGGGTGCTAAAAAGAGCAGCATCGGCATGCTTAGCACGTTGTTTGGTAGAAATCCACGTGCGCGTTCTGCGAAAAGCACCATTTGCATGCACATCTTGTGGTTTTGCAGAAAACTTCAATCTCGTCTACCAAAAGATGCATGTGCATGCTTAAAACGCGTTTTCGCACAAATCCGTGCGCGGGTGCTAAAAAGAGCAGCATCGGCATGCTTAGCACGTTGTTTGGTAGAAATCCACGTGCGCGTTCAGCCACAAGCACCATTTGCATGCACATCTTGTGGTTTTGCAGAAAACTTCAATCTCGTCTACCAAAAGATGCATGTGCATGCTTAAAATGCGTTTTCGCACGAATCCGTGCGCGGGTGCTAAAAAGAGCAGCATCGGCATGCTTAGCACGTTGTTTGGTAGAAATCCACGTGCGCGTTCTGCGAAAAGCACCATTTGCATGCACATCTTGTGGTTTTGCAGAAAACTTCAATCTCGTCTACCAAAAGATGCATGTGCATGCTTAAAACGCGTTTTCGCACGAATCCGTGCGCGGGTGCTAAAAAGAGCAGCATCGGCATGCTTAGCACGTTGTTTGGTAGAAATCCACGTGCGCGTTCTGCGAAAAGCACCATTTGCATGCACATCTTGTGGTTTTGCAGAAAACTTCAATCTCGTCTACCAAAAGATGCATGTGCATGCTTAAAACGCGTTTTCGCACAAATCCGTGCGCGGGTGCTAAAAAGAGCAGCATCGGCATGCTTAGCACGTTGTTTGGTAGAAATCCACGTGCGCGTTCTGCCACAAGCACCATTTGCATGCACATCTTGTGGTTTTGCAGAAAACTTCAATCTCGTCTACCAAAAGATGCATGTGCATGCTTAAAATGCGTTTTCGCACGAATCCGTGCGCGGGTGCTAAAAAGAGCAGCATCGGCATGCTTAGCACGTTGTTTGGTAGAAATCCACGTGCGCGTTCTGCGAAAAGCACCATTTGCATGCACATATTGTGGTTTTGCAGAAAACTTCAATCTCGTCTACCAAAAGATGCATGTGCATGCTTAAAACGCGTTTTCGCACGAATCCGTGCGCGGGTGCTAAAAAGAGCAGCATCGGCATGCTTAGCACGTTGTTTGGTAGAAATCCACGTGCGTGTTCTGCGAAAAGCACCATTTGCATGCACATCTTGTGGTTTTGCAGAAAACTTCAATCTCGTCTACCAAAAGATGCATGTGCATGCTTAAAACGCGTTTTCGCACGAATCCGTGCGCGGGTGCTAAAAAGAGCAGCATCGGCATGCTTAGCACGTTGTTTGGTAGAAATCCACGTGCACGTTCTGCGAAAAGCACCATTTGCATGCACATCTTGTGGTTTTGCAGAAAACTTCAATCTCGTCTACCAAAAGATGCATGTGCATGCTTAAAACGCGTTTTCGCACGAATCCGTGCGCGGGTGCTGAAAAGAGCAGCATCGGCATGCTTAGCACGTTGTTTGGTAGAAATCCACGTGCGCGTTCTGCGAAAAGCACCATTTGCATGCACATCTTGTGGTTTTGCAGAAAACTTCAATCTCGTCTACCAAAAGATGCATGTGCATGCTTAAAACGCGTTTTCGCACAAATCCGTGCGCGGGTGCTAAAAAGAGCAGCATCGGCATGCTTAGCACGTCGTTTGGTAGAAATCCACGTGCGCGTTCTGCCAAAAGCACCATTTGCATGCACATCTTGTGGTTTTGCAGAAAACTTCATCCGCGTCTACCAAAAGATGCATGTGCATGCTTAAAACGCGTTTTCGCACGAATCCGTGCGCGGGTGCTAAAAAGAGCAGCATCGGCATGCTTAGCACGTTGTTTGGTAGAAATCCACGTGCGCGTTCTGCGAAAAGCACCATTTGCATGCACATCTTGTGGTTTTGCAGAAAACTTCAATCTCGTCTACCAAAAGATGCATGTGCACGCTTAAAACGCGTTTTCGCACGAATCCGTGCGCGGCTGCTAAAAAGAGCAGCATCGGCATGCTTAGCACGTTGTTTGGTAGAAATCCACGTGCGCGTTCTGCGAAAAGCACCATTTGCATGCACATCTTGTGGTTTTGCAGAAAACTTCAATCTCGTCTACCAAAAGATGCATGTGCATGCTTAAAACGCGTTTTCGCACGAATCCGTGCGCGGGTGCTAAAAAGAGCAGCATCGGCATGCTTAGCACGTTGTTTGGTAGAAATCCACGTGCGCGTTCTGCGAAAAGCACCATTTGCATGCACATCTTGTGGTTTTGCAGACAACTTCAATCTCGTCTACCAAAAGATGCATGTGCATGCTTAAAACGCGTTTTCGCACAAATCCGTGCGCGGGTGCTAAAAAGAGCAGCATCGGCATGCTTAGCACGTTGTTTGGTAGAAATCCACGTGCGCGTTCTGCCACAAGCACCATTTGCATGCACATCTTGTGGTTTTGCAGAAAACTTCAATCTCGTCTACCAAAAGATGCATGTGCATGCTTAAAATGCGTTTTCGCACGAATCCGTGCGCGGGTGCTAAAAAGAGCAGCATCGGCATGCTTAGCACGTTGTTTGGTAGAAATCCACGTGCGCGTTCTGCGAAAAGCACCATTTGCATGCACATCTTGTGGTTTTGCAGAAAACTTCAATCTCGTCTACCAAAAGATGCATGTGCATGCTTAAAACGCGTTTTCGCACGAATCCGTGCGCGGGTGCTAAAAAGAGCAGCATCGGCATGCTTAGCACGTTGTTTGGTAGAAATCCACGTGCGTGTTCTGCGAAAAGCACCATTTGCATGCACATCTTGTGGTTTTGCAGAAAACTTCAATCTCGTCTACCAAAAGATGCATGTGCATGCTTAAAACGCGTTTTCGCACGAATCCGTGCGCGGGTGCTAAAAAGAGCAGCATCGGCATGCTTAGCACGTTGTTTGGTAGAAATCCACGTGCACGTTCTGCGAAAAGCACCATTTGCATGCACATCTTGTGGTTTTGCAGAAAACTTCAATCTCGTCTACCACAAGATGCATGTGCATGCTTAAAACGCGTTTTCGCACAAATCCGTGCGCGGGTGCTAAAAAGAGCAGCATCGGCATGCTTAGCACGTCGTTTGGTAGAAATCCACGTGCGCGTTCTGCCAAGAGCACCATTTGCATGCACATCTTGTGGTTTTGCAGAAAACTTCATCCGCGTCTACCAAAAGATGCATGTGCATGCTTAAAACGCGTTTTTGCACGAATCCGTGCGCGGGTGCTGAAAAGAGCAGCATCGGCATGCTTAGCACGTTGTTTGGTAGAAATCCACGTGCGCGTTCTGCGAAAAGCACCATTTGCATGCACATCTTGTGGTTTTGCAGAAAACTTCAATCTCGTCTACCAAAAGATGCATGTGCATGCTTAAAACGCGTTTTCGCACAAATCCGTGCGCGGGTGCTAAAAAGAGCAGCATCGGCATGCTTAGCACGTCGTTTGGTAGAAATCCACGTGCGCGTTCTGCCAAAAGCACCATTTGCATGCACATCTTGTGGTTTTGCAGAAAACTTCATCCGCGTCTACCAAAAGATGCATGTGCATGCTTAAAACGCGTTTTCGCACGAATCCGTGCGCGGGTGCTAAAAAGAGCAGCATCGGCATGCTTAGCACGTTGTTTGGTAGAAATCCACGTGCGCGTTCTGCGAAAAGCACCATTTGCATGCACATCTTGTGGTTTTGCAGAAAACTTCAATCTCGTCTACCAAAAGATGCATGTGCACGCTTAAAACGCGTTTTCGCACGAATCCGTGCGCGGCTGCTAAAAAGAGCAGCATCGGCATGCTTAGCACGTTGTTTGGTAGAAATCCACGTGCGCGTTCTGCGAAAAGCACCATTTGCATGCACATCTTGTGGTTTTGAAGAAAACTTCAATCTCGTCTACCAAAAGATGCATGTGCATGCTTAAAACGCGTTTTCGCACGAATCCGTGCGCGGGTGCTAAAAAGAGCAGCATCGGCATGCTTAGCACGTTGTTTGGGTAGAAATCCACGTGCGCGTTCTGCGAAAAGCACCATTTGCATGCACATCTTGTGGTTTTGCAGAAAACTTCAATCTCGTCTACCAAAAGATGCATGTGCATGCTTTAAAACGCGTTTTCGCACAAATCCGTGCGCGGGTGCTAAAAAGAGCAGCATCGGCATGCTTAGCACGTCGTTTGGTAGAAATCCACGTGCGCGTTCTGCCAAAAGCACCATTTGCATGCACATCTTGTGGTTTTGCAGGAAAACTTCATCCGCGTCTACCAAAAGATGCATGTGCATGCTTAAAACGCGTTTTCGCACGAATCCGTGCGCGGGTGCTAAAAAGAGCAGCATCGGCATGCTTAGCACGTTGTTTGGTAGAAATCCACGTGCGCGTTCTGCGAAAAGCACCATTTGCATGCACATCTTGTGTTTTGCAGAAAACTTCAATCTCGTCTACCAAAAGATGCATGTGCATGCTTAAAACGCGTTTTCGCACAAATCCGTGCGCGGGTGCTAAAAAGAGCAGCATCGGCATGCTTATCACGTCGTTTGGTAGAAATCCACGTGCGCGTTCTGCCAAAAGCACCATTTGCATGCACATCTTGTGGTTTTGCAGAAAACTTCATCCGCGTCTACCAAAAGATGCATGTGCATGCTTAAAACGCGTTTTCGCACGAATCCGTGCGCGGGTGCTAAAAAGACCAGCATCGGCATGCTTAGCACGTTGTTTGGTAGAAATCCACGTGCGCGTTCTGCGAAAAGCACCATTTGCATGCACATCTTGTGGTTTTGCAGAAAACTTCAATCTCGTCTACCAAAAGATGCATGTGCATGCTTAAAACGCGTTTTCGCACAAATCCGTGCGCGGGTGCTAAAAAGAGCAGCATCGGCATGCTTAGCACGTTGTTTGGTAGAAAATCCACGTGCGCGTTCTGCCACAAGCACCATTTGCATGCACATCTTGTGGTTTTGCAGAAAACTTCAATCTCGTCTACCAAAAGATGCATGTGCATGCTTAAAATGCGTTTTCGCACGAATCCGTGCGCGGGTGCTAAAAAGAGCAGCATCGGCATGCTTAGCACGTTGTTGGTAGAAATCCACGTGCGCGTTCTGCGAAAAGCACCATTTGCATGCACATCTTGTGGTTTTGCAGAAAACTTCAATCTCGTCTACCAAAAGATGCATTGTGCATGCTTAAAACGCGTTTTCGCACGAATCCGTGCGCGGGTGCTAAAAAGAGCAGCATCGGCATGCTTAGCACGTTGTTTGGTAGAAATCCACGTGCGTGTTCTGCGAAAAGCACCATTTGCATGCACATCTTGTGGTTTTGCAGAAAACTTCAATCTCGTCTACCAAAAGATGCATGTGCATGCTTAAAACGCGTTTTCGCACGAATCCGTGCGCGGGTGCTAAAAAGAGCAGCATCGGCATGCTTAGCACGTTGTTTGGTAGAAATCCACGTGCACGTTCTGCGAAAAGCACCATTTGCATGCACATCTTGTGGTTTTGCAGAAAACTTCAATCTCGTCTACCAAAAGATGCATGTGCATGCTTAAAACGCGTTTTCGCACGAATCCGTGCGCGGGTGCTGAAAAGAGCAGCATCGGCATGCTTAGCACGTTGTTTGGTAGAAATCCACGTGCGCGTTCTGCGAAAAGCACCATTTGCATGCACATCTTGTGGTTTTGCAGAAAACTTCATCCGCGTCTACCAAAAGATGCATGTGCATGCTTAAAACGCGTTTTCGCACGAATCCGTGCGCGGGTGCTAAAAAGAGCAGCATCGGCATGCTTAGCACGTTGTTTGGTAGAAATCCACGTGCGCGTTCTGCGAAAAGCACCATTTGCATGCACATCTTGTGGTTTTGCAGAAACTTCAATCTCGTCTACCAAAAGATGCATGTGCACGCTTAAAACGCGTTTTCGCACGAATCCGTGCGCGGCTGCTAAAAAGAGCAGCATCGGCATGCTTAGCACGTTGTTTGGTAGAAATCCACGTGCGCGTTCTGCGAAAAGCACCATTTGCATGCACATCTTGTGGTTTTGCAGAAAACTTCCAATCTCGTCTACCAAAAGATGCATGTGCATGCTTAAAACGCGTTTTTCGCACGAATCCGTGCGCGGGTGCTAAAAAGAGCAGCATCGGCATGCTTAGCACGTTGTTTGGTAGAAATCCACGTGCGCGTTCTGCGAAAAGCACCATTTGCATGCACATCTTGTGGTTTTGCAGAAAACTTCAATCTCGTCTACCAAAAGATGCATGTGCATGCTGAAAACGCGTTTTCGCACGAATCCGTGCGCGGGTGCTAAAAAGAGCAGCATCGGCATGCTTAGCACGTCGTTTGGTAGAAATCCACGTGCGCGTTCTGCCAAGAGCACCATTTGCATGCACATCTTGTGGTTTTGCAGAAAACTTCATTCGCGTCTACCAAAAGATGCATGTGCATGCTTAAAACGCGTTTTCGCACGAATCCGTGCGCGGGTGCTAAAAAGAGCAGCATCGGCATGCTTAGCACGTCGTTTGGTAGGAAATCCACGTGCGCGTTCAGCCAGGAGCACCATTTGCATGCACATCTTGTGGTTTTGCAGAAAACTTCATCCGCGTCTACCAAAAGATGCTTGTGCATGCTTAAAACGCGTTTTCGCACGAATCCGTGCGCGGGTGCTAAAAAGAGCAGCATCGGCATGCTTAGCACGTTGTTTGGTAGAAATCCACGTGCGCGTTGTGCGAAAAGCACCATTTGCATGCACATCTTGTGGTTTTGCAGAAAACTTCAATCTCGTCTACCAAAAGATGCATGTGCATGCTTAAAACGCGTTTTCGCACAAATCCGTGCGCGGGTGCTAAAAAGAGCAGCATCGGCATGCTTAGCACGTCGTTTGGTAGAAATCCACGTGCGCGTTCTGCCAAAAGCACCATTTGCATGCACATCTTGTGGTTTTGCAGAAAACTTCATCCCCGTCTACCAAAAGATGCATGTGCATGCTTAAAACGCGTTTTCGCACGAATCCGTGCGCGGGTGCTGAAAAGAGCAGCATCGGCATGCTTAGCACGTTGTTTGGTAGAAATCCACGTGCGCGTTCTGCGAAAAGCACCATTTGCATGCACATCTTGTGGTTTTGCAGAAAACTTCAATCTCGTCTACCAAAAGATGCATGTGCATGCTTAAAACGCGTTTTCGCACAAATCCGTGCGCGGGTGGCTAAAAAGAGCAGCATCGGCATGCTTAGCACGTCGTTTGGTAGAAATCCACGTGCGCGTTCTGCCAAAAGCACCATTTCCATGCACATCTTGTGGTTTTGCATAAAACTTCATCCGCGTCTACCAAAAGATGCATGTGCATGCTTAAAACGCGTTTTCGCACGAATCCGTGCGCGGGTGCTAAAAAGAGCAGCATCGGCATGCTTAGCACGTTGTTTGGTAGAAATCCACGTGCGCGTTCTGCGAAAAGCACCATTTGCATGCACATCTTGTGGTTTTGCAGAAAACTTCAATCTCGTCTACCAAAAGATGCATGTGCATGCTTAAAACGCGTTTTTCGCACAAATCCGTGCGCGGGTGCTAAAAAGAGCAGCATCGGCATGCTTAGCACGTTGTTTGGTAGAAATCCACGTGCGCGTTCTGCCACAAGCACCATTTGCATGCACATCTTGTGGTTTTGCAGAAAACTTCATCCGCGTCTACCAAAAGATGCATGTGCATGCGTAAAACGCGTTTTCGCACGAATCCGTGCGCGGGTGCTAAAAAGAGCAGCATCGGCATGCTTAGCACGTTGTTTGGTAGGAAATCCACGTGCGCGTTCTGCGAAAAGCACCATTTGCATGCACATCTTGTGGTTTTGCAGAAAACTTCAATCTCGTCTACCAAAAGATGCATGTGCATGCTTAAAACGCGTTTTCGCACGAATCCGTGCGCGGGTGCTAAAAAGAGCAGCATCGGCATGCTTAGCACGTTGTTTAGTAGAAATCCACGTGGGCGTTCTGCGAAAAGCACCATTTGCATGCACATCTTGTGGTTTTGCAGAAAACTTCAATCTCGTCTACCAAAAGATGCATGTGCATGCTTAAAACGCGTTTTCGCACGAATCCGTGCGCGGGTGCTAAAAAGAGCAGCATCGGCATGCTTAGCACGTTGGTTGGTAGAAATCCACGTGCGCGTTCTGCGAAAAGCACCATTTGCATGCACATCTTGTGGTTTTGCAGAAAACTTCAATCTCGTCTACCAAAAGATGCATGTGCATGCTTTAAAACGCGTTTTCGCACGAATCCGTGCGCGGGTGCTAAAAAGAGCAGCATCGGCATGCTTAGCACGTTGTTTGGTAGAAATCCACGTGCGCGTTCTGCGAAAAGCACCATTTGCATGCACATCTTGTGGTTTTGCAGAAAACTTCAATCTCGTCTACCAAAAGATGCATGTGCATGCTTAAAACGCGTTTTCGCACAAATCCGTGCGCGGGTGCTAAAAAGAGCAGCATCGGCATGCTTAGCACGTCGTTTGGTAGAAATCCACGTGCGCGTTCTGCCAAAAGCACCATTTGCATGCACATCTTGTGGTTTTGCAGAAAACTTCATCCGCGTCTACCAAAAGATGCATGTGCATGCTTAAAACGCGTTTTCGCACGAATCCGTGCGCGGGGTGCTGAAAAGAGCAGCATCGGCATGCTTAGCACGTTGTTTGGTAGAAAATCCACGTGCGCGTTCTGCGAAAAGCACCATTTGCATGCACATCTTGTGGTTTTTGCAGAAAACTTCAATCTCGTCTACCAAAAGATGCATGTGCATGCTTAAAACGCGTTTTCGCACGAATCCGTGCGCGGGTGCTAAAAAGAGCAGCATCGGCATGCTTAGCACGTCGTTTGGTAGAAATCCACGTGCGCGTTCTGCCAAGAGCACCATTTGCATGCACATCTTGTGGTTTTGCAGAAAACTTCATTCGCGTCTACCAAAAGATGCATGTGCATGCTTAAAACGCGTTTTCGCACGAATCCGTGCGCGGGTGCTAAAAAGAGCAGCATCGGCATGCTTAGCACGTCGTTTGGTAGAAATCCACGTGCGCGTTCAGCCCAAAAGCACCATTTGCATGCACATCTTGTGGTTTTGCAGAAAACTTCATCCGCGGTCTACCAAAAGATGCATGTGCATGCTTAAAACGCGTTTTCGCACGAATCCGTGCGCGGGTGCTAAAAAGAGCAGCATCGGCATGCTTAGCACGTTGTTTGGTAGAAATCCACGTGCGCGTTCTGCGAAAAGCACCATTTGTATGCACATCTTGTGGTTTTGCAGAAACTTCAATCTCGTCTACCAAAAGATGCATGTGCATGCTTAAAACGCGTTTTCGCACAAATCCGTGCGCGGGTGCTAAAAGAGCAGCATCGGCATGCTTAGCACGTCGTTTGGTAGAAATCCACGTGCGCGTTCTGCCAAAAGCACCATGTTGCATGCACATCTTGTGGTTTTGCAGAAAACTTCATCCGCGTCTACCAAAAGATGCATGTGCATGCTTAAAACGCGTTTTCGCACGAATCCGTGCGCGGGTGCTGAAAAGAGCAGCATCGGCATGCTTAGCACGTTGTTTGGTAGAAATCCACGTGCGCGTTCTGCGAAAAGCACCATTTGCATGCACATCTTGTGGTTTTGCAGAAAACTTCAATCTCGTCTACCAAAAGATGCATGTGCATGCTTAAAACGCGTTTTTGCACAAATCCGTGCGCGGGTGCTAAAGAGAGCAGCATCGGCATGCTTAGCACGTCGTTTGGTAGAAATCCACGTGCGCGTTCTGCCAAAACCACCATTTGCATGCACATCTTGTGGTTTTGCAGAAAACTTCATCCGCGTCAACCAAAAGATGCATGTGCATGCTTAAAACGCGTTTTCGCACGAATCCGTGCGCGGGTGCTAAAAAGAGCAGCATCGGCATGCTTAGCACGTTGTTTGGTAGAAATCCACGTGCGCGTTCTGCGAAAAGCACCATTTGCATGCACATCTTGTGGTTTTGCAGAAAACTTCAATCTCGTCTACCAAAAGATGCATGTGCATGCTTAAAACGCGTTTTCGCACGAATCCGTGCGCGGGTGCTAAAAAGAGCAGCATCGGCATGCTTAGCACGTTGTTTGGTAGAAATCCACGTGGGCGTTCTGCGAAAAGCACCATTTGCATGCACATCTTGTGGTTTTGCAGAAAACTTCAATCTCGTCTACCAAAAGATGCATGTGCATGCTTAAAACGCGTTTTCGCACGAATCCGTGCGCGGGTGCTAAAAAGAGCAGCATCGGCATGCTTAGCACGTTGTTTGGTAGAAATCCACGTGCGCGTTCTGCGAAAAGCACCATTTGCATGCACATCTTGTGGTTTTGCAGAAAACTTCAATCTCGTCTACCAAAAGATGCATGTGCATGCTTAAAACGCGTTTTCGCACGAATCCGTGCGCGGGTGCTAAAAAGAGCAGCATCGGCATGCTTAGCACGTTGTTTGGTAGAAATCCACGTGCGCGTTCTGCGAAAAGCACCATTTTGCATGCACATCTTGTGGTTTTGCAGAAAACTTCAATCTCGTCTACCAAAAGATGCATGTGCATGCTTAAAAACGCGTTTTCGCACAAATCCGTGCGCGGGTGCTAAAAAGAGCAGCATCGGCATGCTTAGCACGTCGTTTGGTAGAAATCCACGTGCGCGTTCTGCCAAAAGCACCATTTGCATGCACATCTTGTGGTTTTGCAGAAAACTTCATCCGCGTCTACCAAAAGATGCATGTGCATGCTTAAAACGCGTTTTCGCACGAATCCGTGCGCGGGTGCTGAAAAGAGCAGCATCGGCATGCTTAGCACGTTGTTTGGTAGAAATCCACGTGCGCGTTCTGCGAAAAGCACCATTTGCATGCACATCTTGTGGTTTTGCAGAAAACTTCAATCTCGTCTACCAAAAGATGCATGTGCATGCTTAAAACGCGTTTTTCGCACGAATCCGTGCGCGGGGTGCTAAAAAGAGCAGCATCGGCATGCTTAGCACGTCGTTTGGTAGAAATCCACGTGCGCGTTCTGCCAAAACCACCATTTGCATGCACATCTTGTGGTTTTGCAGAAAACTTCATCCGCGTCAACCAAAAGATGCATGTGCATGCTTAAAACGCGTTTTCGCACGAATCCGTGCGCGGGTGCTAAAAAGAGCAGCATCGGCATGCTTATCACGTCGTTTGGTAGAAATCCACGTGCGCGTTCTGCCAAAAGCACCATTTGCATGCACATCTTGTGGTTTTGCAGAAAACTTCATCCGCGTCTACCAAAAGATGCATGTGCATGCTTAAAACGCGTTTTCGCACAAATGCGTGCGCGGGTGCTAAAAAAGAGCAGCATCGGCATGCTTAGCACGTCGTTTGGTAGAAATCCACGAGCGCGTTCTGCAAAAAGCACCATTTGCATGCACATCTTGTGGTTTTGCAGAAAACTTCATCCGCGTCTACCAAAAGATGCATGTGCATGCTTAAAACGCGTTTTCGCACGAATCCGTGCGCGGGTGCTAAAAAGAGCAGCATCGGCATGCTTAGCACGTTGTTTGGTAGAAATCCACGTGCGCGTTCTGCGAAAAGCACCATTTGCATGCACATCTTGTGGTTTTGCAGAAAACCTCAATCTCGTCTACCAAAAGATGCATGTGCATGCTTAAAACGCGTTTTCGCACAAATCCGTGCGCGGGTGCTAAAAAGAGCAGCATCGGCATGCTTAGCACGTTGTTTGGTAGAAATCCACGTGCGCGTTCTGCCACAAGCACCATTTGCATGCACATCTTGTGGTTTTGCAGAAAACTTCAATCTCGTCTACCAAAAGATGCATGTGCATGCTTAAAATGCGTTTTCGCACGAATCCGTGCGCGGGTGCTAAAAAGAGCAGCATCGGCATGCTTAGCACGTTGTTTGGTAGAAATCCACGTGCGCGTTCTGCGAAAAGCACCATTTGCATGCACATCTTGTGGTTTTGCAGAAAACTTCAATCTCGTCTACCAAAAGATGCATGTGCATGCTTAAAACGCGTTTTCGCACAAATCCGTGCGCGGGTGCTAAAAAGAGCAGCATCGGCATGCTTAGCACGTCGTTTGGTAGAAATCCACGTGCGCGTTCTGCAAAAAGTACCATTTGCATGCACGTCTTGTGGTTTTGCAGAAAACTTCATCCGCGTCTACCAAAAGATGCATGTGCATGCTTAAAACGCGTTTTCGCACAAATGCGTGCGCGGGTGCTAAAAAGAGCAGCATCGGCATGTTTAGCACGTCGTTTGGTAGAAATCCACGTGCGCGTTCTGCCAAAAGCACCATTTGCATGCACATCTTGTGGTTTTGCAGAAAACTTCATCCGCGTCTACCAAAAGATGCATGTGCATGCTTAAAACGCGTTTTCGCACAAATGCGTGCGCGGGTGCTAAAAAGAGCAGCATCGGCATGCTTAGCACGTCGTTTGGTAGAAATCCACGTGCGCGTTCTGCCAAAAGCACCATTTGCATGCACATCTTGTGGTTTTTCAGAAAACTTCATCCGCGTCTACCAAAAGATGCATGTGCATGCTTAAAACGCGTTTTCGCACAAATGCGTGCGCGGGTGCTAAAAAGAGCAGCATCGGCATGCTTAGCACGTCGTTTGGTAGAAATCCACGAGCGCGTTCTGCAAAAAGCACCATTTGCATGCACATCTTGTGGTTTTGCAGAAAACTTCATCCGCGTCTACCAAAAGATGCATGTGCATGCTTAAAACGGGTTTTCGCACAAATGCGTGCGCGGGTGCTAAAAAGAGCAGCATCGGCATGCTTAGCACGTCGTTTGGTAGAAATCCACGTGCGCGTTCTGCAAAAAGCACGATTTGCATGCACATTTTGTGGTTTTGCAGAAAACTTCATCCGCGTCTACCAAAAGATGCATGTGCATGCTTAAAACGCGTTTTCGCACAAATGCGTGCGCGGGTGCTAAAAATAGCAGCATCGGCATGCTTAGCACGTCGTTTGGTAGAAATCCACGTGCGCGTTCTGCAAAAAGCACCATTTGCATGCACATCTTGTGGTTTTGCAGAAAACTTCATCCGCGTCTATCAAAAGATGCATGTGCATGCTTAAAACGCGTTTTCGCACAAATGCGTGCGCGGGTGCTAAAAAGAGCAGCATCGGCATGCTTAGCACGTCGTTTGGTAGAAATCCACGTGCGCGTTCTGCAAAAAGCACCATATACATGCACATCTTGTGGTTTTGCAGAAAACTTCATTCGCGTCTACCAAAAGATGCATGTGCATGCTTAAAACGCGTTTTCGCACAAATGCGTGCGCGGGTGCTAAAAATAGCAGCATCGGCATGCTTAGCACGTCGTTTGGTAGAAATCCACGTGCGCGTTCTGCAAAAAGCACCATTTGCATGCACATCTTGTGGTTTTGCAGAAAACTTCATCCGCGTCTACCAAAAGATGCATGTGCATGCTTAAAACGCGTTTTCGCACAAATGCGTGCGCGGGTGCTAAAAAGAGCAGCATCGGCATGATTAGCACGTCGTTTGGTAGAAATCTACGTGCGCGTTCTGCCAAAAGCACCATTTGCATGCACATCTTGTGGTTTTGCAGAAAACTTCATCCGCGTCTACCAAAAGATGCATGTGCATGCTTAAAACGCGTTTTCGCACAAATCCGTGCGCGGGTGCTAAAAAGAGCAGCATCGGCATGCTTAGCACGTCGTTTGGTAGAAATCCACGTGCGCGTTCTGCAAAAAGCAACATTTGCATGCACATCTTGTGGTTTTGCAGAAAACTTCATCCGCGTCTACCAAAAGATGCATGTGCATGCTTAAAACGCGTTTTCGCACAAATGCGTGCGCGGGTGCTAAAAAGAGCAGCATCGGCATGCTTAGCACGTCGTTTGGTAGAAATCCACGTGCGCGTTCTGCCAAAAGCACCATTTGCATGCACATCTTGTGGTTTTGCAGAAAACTTCATCCGCGTCTACCAAAAGATGCATGTGCATGCTTAAAACGCGTTTTCGCACAAATCCGTGCGCGGGTGCTAAAAAGAGCAGCATCGGCAAGCTTAGCACATCGTTTGGTAGAAATCTACGTGCGCGTTCTGCAAAAAGCACCATTTGCACGCACATCTTGTGGTTTTGCAGAAAACTTCATTCGCGTCTACCAAAAGATGCATGTGCATGCTTAAAACGCGTTTTCGCACAAATGCGTGCGCGGGTGCTAAAAAGAGCAGCATCGGCATGCTTAGCACGCCGTTTGGTAGAAATCCACGAGCGCGTTCTGCAAAAAGCACCATTTGCATGCACATCTTGTGGTTTTGCAGAAAACTTCATCCGCGTCTACCAAAAGATGCATGTGCATGCTAAAAACGCGTTTTCGCACAAATGCGTGCGCGGGTGCTAAGAAGAGCAGCATCGGCATGCTTAGCACGTCGTTTGGTAGAAATCCACGTGCGCGTTCTGCCAAAAGCACCATTTGCATGCACATCTTGTGGTTTTGCAGAAAACTTCATCCGCGTCTACCAAAAGATGCATGTGCATGCTTAAAACGCGTTTTCGCACAAATGCGTGCGCGGGTGCTAAAAAGAGCAGCATCGGCATGCTTAGCACGTCGTTTGGTAGAAATCCACGTGCGCGTTCTGCAAAAAGCACCATTTGCATGCACATCTTGTGGTTTTGCAGAAAACTTCATCCGCGTCTACCAAAAGATGCACGTGCATGCTTAAAACGCGTTTTCGCACAAATGCGTGCGCGGGTGCTAAAAAGAGCAGCATCGGAATGCTTAGCACGTCGTTTGGTAGAAATCCACGTGCGCGTTCTGCAAAAAGCACCATTTGCATGCACATCTTGTGGTTTTGCAGAAAACTTCATCCGCGTCTACCAAAAGCTGCATGTGCATGCTTAAAACGCGTTTTCGCACAAATGCGTGCGCGGGTGCTAAAAAGAGCAGCATCGGCATGCTTAGCACGTCGTTTGGTAGAAATCCACGTGCGCGTTCTGCCAAAAGCACCATTTGCATGCACATCTTGTGGTTTTGCAGAAAACTTCGTCCGCGTCTACCAAAAGATGCATGTGCATGCTTAAAACGCGTTTTCGCACAAATGCGTGCGCGGGTGCTAAAAAGAGCAGCATCGGCATGCTTAGCACGTCGTTTGGTAGAAATCCACGTGCGCGTTCTGCAAAAAGCACCATTTGCATGCACATCTTGTGGTTTTGCAGAAAACTTCATCCGCGTCTACCAAAAGATGCATTTGCATGCTTAAAACGCGTTTTCGCACAAATGCGTGCGCGGGTGCTAAAAAGAGCAGCATCGGCATGCTTAGCACGTCGTTTGGTAGAAATCCACGTGCGCGTTCTGCAAAAAGCACCATTTGCATGCACATCTTGTGGTTTTGCAGAAAACATCCGCGTCTACCAAAAGATGCATGTGCATGCTTAAAACGCGTTTTCGCACAATGCGTGCGCGGGTGCTAAAAATATCAGCATCGGCATGCTTAGCACGTCGTTTGGTAGAAATCCACGTGCGCGTTCTGCAAAAAGCACCATTTGCATGCACATCTTGTGGTTTTGCAGAAAACTTCATCCGCGTCTACCAAAAGATGCATGTGCATGCTTAAAACGCGTTTTCGCACAAATGCGTGCGCGGGTGCTAAAAAGAGCAGCATCGGCATGCTTAGCACGTGGTTTGGTAGAAATCCACGTGCGCGTTCTGCCAAAAGCACCATTTGCATGCACATCTTGTGGTTTTGCAGAAAACTTCATCCGCGTCTACCAAAAGATGCATGTGCATGCTTAAAACGCGTTTTCGCACAAATCCGTGCGCGGGTGCTAAAAAGAGCAGCATCGGCATGCTTAGCACGTCGTTTGGTAGAAATCCACGTGCGCGTTCTGCAAAAAGTACCATTTGCATGCACATCTTGTGGTTTTGCAGAAAACTTCATCCGCGTCTACCAAAAGATGCATGTGCATGCTTAAAACGCGTTTTCGCACAAATGCGTGCGCGGGTGCTAAAAAGAGCAGCATCGGCATGTTTAGCACGTCGTTTGGTAGAAATCCACGTGCGCGTTCTGCCAAAAGCACCATTTGCATGCACATCTTGTGGTTTTGCAGAAAACTTCATCCGCGTCTACCAAAAGATGCATGTGCATGCTTAAAACGCGTTTTCGCACAAATGCGTGCGCGGGTGCTAAAAAGAGCAGCATCGGCATGCTTAGCACGTCGTTTGGTAGAAATCCACGTGCGCGTTCTGCCGAAAGCACCATTTGCATGCACATCTTGTGGTTTTTCAGAAAACTTCATCCGCGTCTACCAAAATATGCATGTGCATGCTTAAAACGCGTTTTCGCACAAATCCGTGCGCGGGTGCTAAAAAGAGCAGCATCGGCATGCTTAGCACGTCGTTTGGTAGAAATCCACGAGCGCGTTCTGCAAAAAGCACCATTTGCATGCACATCTTGTGGTTTTGCAGAAAACTTCATCCGCGTCTACCAAAAGATGCATGTGCATGCTTAAAACGCGTTTTCGCACAAATCCGTGCGCGGGTGTAAAAAGAGCAGCATCGGCATGCTTAGCACGTTGTTTGGTAGAAATCCACGTGCGCGTTCTGCAAAAAGCACCATTTGCATGCACATCTTGTGGTTTTGCAGAAAACTTCATCCGCGTCTACCAAAAGATGCATGTGCATGCTTAAAACGCGTTTTCGCACAAATGCGTGCGCGGGTGCTAAAAAGAGCAGCATCGGCATGCTTAGCACGTCGTTTGGTAGAAATCCACGAGCGCGTTCTGCAAAAAGCACCATTTGCATGCACATCTTGTGGTTTTGCAGAAAGTTTCATCCGCGTCTACCAAAAGATGCATGTGCATGCTTCAAACGCGTTTTCGCACAAATGCGTGCGCGGGTGCTAAGAAGAGCAGCATCGGCATGCTTAGCACGTCGTTTGGTAGAAATCCACGTGCGCGTTCTGCCAAAAGCACCATTTGCATGCACATCTTGTGGTTTTGCAGAAAACTTCATCCGCGTCTACCAAAAGATGCATGTGCATGCTTAAAACGCGTTTTCGCACAAATCCGTGCGCGGGTGCTAAAAAGAGCAGCATCGGCATGCTTAGCACGTCGTTTGGTAGAAATCCACGTGCGCGTTCTGCAAAAAAGCACCATTTGCATGCACATCTTGTGGTTTTGCAGAAAACTTCATCCGCGTCTACCAAAAGATGCATGTGCATGCTTAAAACGCGTTTTCGCACAAATGCGTGCGCGGGTGCTAAAAAGAGCAGCATCGGCATGCTTAGCACGTCGTTTGGTAGAAATCCACGTGCGCGTTCTGCAAAAAGCACCATTTGCATGCACATCTTGTGGTTTTGCAGAAAACTTCATCCGCGTCTACCAAAAGATGCATGTGCATGCTTAAAACGCGTTTTCGCACAAATCCGTGCGCGGGTGCTAAAAAGAGCAGCATCGGCATGCTTAGCACGTCGTTTGGTAGAAATCCACGTGCGCGTTCTGCAAAAAGCACCATTTGCATGCACATCTTGTGGTTTTGCAGAAAACTTCATCCGCGTCTACCAAAAGATGCATGTGCATGCTTAAAACGCGTTTTCGCACAAATCCGTGCGCGGGTGCTAAAAAGAGCAGCATCGGCATGCTTATCACGTCGTTTGGTAGAAATCCACGTGCGCGTTCTGCCAAAAGCACCATTTGCATGCACATCTTGTGGTTTTGCAGAAAACTTCATCCGCGTCTACCAAAAGATGCATGTGCATGCTTAAAACGCGTTTTCGTACGAATCCGTGCGCGGGTGCTAAAAAGAGCAGCATCGGCATGCTTAGCACGTTGTTTGGTAGAAATCCACGTGCGCGTTCTGCGAAAAGCACCATTTGCATGCACATCTTGTGGTTTTGCAGAAAACTTCAATCTCGTCTACCAAAAGATGCATGTGCATGCTTAAAACGCGTTTTCGCACAAATCCGTGCGCGGGTGCTAAAAAGAGCAGCATCGGCATGCTTAGCACGTTGTTTGGTAGAAATCCACGTGCGCGTTCTGCCACAAGCACCATTTGCATGCACATCATGTGGTTTTGCAGAAAACTTCAATCTCGTCTACCAAAAGATGCATGTGCATGCTTAAAATGCGTTTTCGCACGAATCCGTGCGCGGGTGCTAAAAAGAGCAGCATCGGCATGCTTAGCACGTTGTTTGGTAGAAATCCACGTGCGCGTTCTGCGAAAAGCACCATTTGCATGCACATCTTGTGGTTTTGCAGAAAACTTCAATCTCGTCTACCAAAAGATGCATGTGCATGCTTAAAACGCGTTTTCGCACGAATCCGTGCGCGGGTGCTAAAAAGAGCAGCATCGGCATGCTTAGCACGTTGTTTGGTAGAAATCCACGTGCGTGTTCTGCGAAAAGCACCATTTGCATGCACATCTTGTGGTTTTGCAGAAAACTTCAATCTCGTCTACCAAAAGATGCATGTGCATGCTTAAAACGCGTTTTCGCACGAATCCGTGCGCGGGTGCTAAAAAGAGCAGCATCGGCATGCTTAGCACGTTGTTTGGTAGAAATCCACGTGCACGTTCTGCGAAAAGCACCATTTGCATGCACATCTTGTGGTTTTGCAGAAAACTTCAATCTCGTCTACCAAAAGATGCATGTGCATGCTTAAAACGCGTTTTCGCACAAATCCGTGCGCGGGTGCTAAAAAGAGCAGCATCGGCATGCTTAGCACGTCGTTTGGTAGAAATCCACGTGCGCGTTCTGCCAAGAGCACCATTTGCATGCACATCTTGTGGTTTTGCAGAAAACTTCATCCGCGTCTACCAAAAGATGCATGTGCATGCTTAAAACGCGTTTTCGCACGAATCCGTGCGCGGGTGCTGAAAAGAGCAGCATTGGCATGCTTAGCACGTTGTTTGGTAGAAATCCACGTGCGCGTTCTGCGAAAAGCACCATTTGCATGCACATCTTGTGGTTTTGCAGAAAACTTCAATCTCGTCTACCAAAAGATGCATGTGCATGCTTAAAACGCGTTTTCGCACAAATCCGTGCGCGGGTGCTAAAAAGAGCAGCATCGGCATGCTTAGCACGTCGTTTGGTAGAAATCCACGTGCGCGTTCTGCCAAAAGCACCATTTGCATGCACATCTTGTGGTTTTGCAGAAAACTTCATCCGCGTCTACCAAAAGATGCATGTGCATGCTTAAAACGCGTTTTCGCACGAATCCGTGCGCGGGTGCTAAAAAGAGCAGCATCGGCATGCTTAGCACGTTGTTAGGTAGAAATCCACGTGCGCGTTCTGCGAAAAGCACCATTTGCATGCACATCTTGTGGTTTTGCAGAAAACTTCAATCTCGTCTACCAAAAGATTCATGTGCACGCTTAAAACGCGTTTTCGCACGAATCCGTGCGCGGCTGCTAAAAAGAGCAGCATCGGCATGCTTAGCACGTTGTTTGGTAGAAATCCACGTGCGCGTTCTGCGAAAAGCACCATTTGCATGCACATCTTGTGGTTTTGCAGAAAACTTCAATCTCGTCTACCAAAAGATGCACGTGCATGCTTAAAACGCGTTTTCGCACGAATCCGTGCGCGGGTGCTAAAAAGAGCAGCATCGGCATGCTTAGCACGTTGTTTGGTAGAAATCCACGTGCGCGTTCTGCGAAAAGCACCATTTGCATGCACATCTTGTGGTTTTGCAGAAAACTTCAATCTCGTCTACCAAAAGATGCATGTGCATGCTTAAAACGCGTTTTCGCACGAATCCGTGCACGGGTGCTAAAAAGAGCAGCATCGGCATGCTTAGCACGTCGTTTGGTAGAAATCCACGTGCGCGTTCTGCCAAGAGCACCATTTGCATGCACATCTTGTGGTTTTGCAGAAAACTTCATTCGCGTCTACCAAAAGATGCATGTGCATGCTTAAAACGCGTTTTCGCACGAATCCGTGCGCGGGTGCTAAAAAGAGCAGCATCGGCATGCTTAGCACGTCGTTTGGTAGAAATCCACGTGCGCGTTCAGCCAAAAGCACCATTTGCATGCACATCTTGTGGTTTTGCAGAAAACTTCATCCGCGTCTACCAAAAGATGCTTGTGCATGCTTAAAACGCGTTTTCGCACGAATCCGTGCGCGGGTGCTAAAAAGAGCAGCATCGGCATGCTTAGCACGTTGTTTGGTAGAAATCCACGTGCGCGTTGTGCGAAAAGCACCATTTGCATGCACATCTTGTGGTTTTGCAGAAAACTTCAATCTCGTCTACCAAAAGATGCATGTGCATGCTTAAAACGCGTTTTCGCACAAATCCGTGCGCGGGTGCTAAAAAGAGCAGCATCGGCATGCTTAGCACGTCGTTTGGTAGAAATCCACGTGCGCGTTCTGCCAAAAGCACCATTTGCATGCACATCTTGTGGTTTTGCAGAAAACTTCATCCCCGTCTACCAAAAGATGCATGTGCATGCTTAAAACGCGTTTTCGCACGAATCCGTGCGCGGGTGCTGAAAAGAGCAGCATCGGCATGCTTAGCACGTTGTTTGGTAGAAATCCACGTGCGCGTTCTGCGAAAAGCACCATTTGCATGCACATCTTGTGGTTTTGCAGAAAACTTCAATCTCGTCTACCAAAAGATGCATGTGCATGCTTAAAACGCGTTTTCGCACAAATCCGTGCGCGGGTGCTAAAAAGAGCAGCATCGGCATGCTTAGCACGTCGTTTGGTAGAAATCCACGTGCGCGTTCTGCCAAAAGCACCATTTCCATGCACATCTTGTGGTTTTGCATAAAACTTCATCCGCGTCTACCAAAAGATGCATGTGCATGCTTAAAACGCGTTTTCGCACGAATCCGTGCGCGGGTGCTAAAAAGAGCAGCATCGGCATGCTTAGCACGTTGTTTGGTAGAAATCCACGTGCGCGTTCTGCGAAAAGCACCATTTGCATGCACATCTTGTGGTTTTGCAGAAAACTTCAATCTCGTCTACCAAAAGATGCATGTGCATGCTTAAAACGCGTTTTCGCACAAATCCGTGCGCGGGTGCTAAAAAGAGCAGCATCGGCATG
This sequence comes from Dermacentor andersoni, assembly GCF_023375885.2. Lineage (NCBI taxonomy): Eukaryota > Metazoa > Arthropoda > Arachnida > Ixodida > Ixodidae > Dermacentor > Dermacentor andersoni. The sequence continues at coordinate 92,302 of NW_027314921.1, read as the reverse complement.
CTTAGCACGTTGTTTGGTAGAAATCCACGTGCGCGTTCTGCCACAAGCACCATTTGCATGCACATCTTGTGGTTTTGCAGAAAACTTCATCCGCGTCTACCAAAAGATGCATGTGCATGCGTAAAACGCGTTTTCGCACGAATCCGTGCGCGGGTGCTAAAAAGAGCAGCATCGGCATGCTTAGCACGTTGTTTGGTAGAAATCCACGTGCGCGTTCTGCGAAAAGCACCATTTGCATGCACATCTTGTGGTTTTGCAGAAAACTTCAATCTCGTCTACCAAAAGATGCATGTGCTTGCTTAAAACGCGTTTTCGCACGAATCCGTGCGCGGGTGCTAAAAAGAGCAGCATCGGCATGCTTAGCACGTTGTTTGGTAGAAATCCACGTGGGTGTTCTGCGAAAAGCACCATTTGCATGCACATCTTGTGGTTTTGCAGAAAACTTCAATCTCGTCTACCAAAAAATGCATGTGCATGCTTAAAACGCGTTTTCGCACGAATCCGTGCGCGGGTGCTAAAAAGAGCAGCATCGGCATGCTTAGCACGTTGTTTGGTAGAAATCCACGTGCGCGTTCTGCGAAAAGCACCATTTGCATGCACATCTTGTGGTTTTGCAGAAAACTTCAATCTCGTCTACCAAAAGATGCATGTGCATGCTTAAAACGCGTTTTCGCACGAATCCGTGCGCGGGTGCTAAAAAGAGCAGCATCGGCATGCTTAGCACGTTGTTTGGTAGAAATCCACGTGCGCGTTCTGCGAAAAGCACCATTTGCATGCACATCTTGTGGTTTTGCAGAAAACTTCAATCTCGTCTACCAAAAGATGCATGTGCATGCTTAAAACGCGTTTTCGCACAAATCCGTGCGCGGGTGCTAAAAAGAGCAGCATCGGCATGCTTAGCACGTCGTTTGGTAGAAATCCACGTGCGCGTTCTGCCAAAAGCACCATTTGCATGCACATCTTGTGGTTTTGCAGAAAACTTCATCCGCGTCTACCAAAAGATGCATGTGCATGCTTAAAACGCGTTTTCGCACGAATCCGTGCGCGGGTGCTGAAAAGAGCAGCATCGGCATGCTTAGCACGTTGTTTGGTAGAAATCCACGTGCGCGTTCTGCGAAAAGCACCATTTGCATGCACATCTTGTGGTTTTGCAGAAAACTTCAATCTCGTCTACCAAAAGATGCATGTGCATGCTTAAAACGCGTTTTCGCACAAATCCGTGCGCGGGTGCTAAAAAGAGCAGCATCGGCATGCTTAGCACGTCGTTTGGTAGAAATCCACGTGCGCGTTCTGCCAAAAGCACCATTTGCATGCACATCTTGTGGTTTTGCAGAAAACTTCATCCGCGTCTACCAAAAGATGCATGTGCATGCTTAAAACGCGTTTTCGCACGAATCCGTGCGCGGGTGCTGAAAAGAGCAGCATCGGCATGCTTAGCACGTTGTTTGGTAGAAATCCACGTGCGCGTTCTGCGAAAAGCACCATTTGCATGCACATCTTGTGGTTTTGCAGAAAACTTCAATCTCGTCTACCAAAAGATGCATGTGCATGCTTAAAACGCGTTTTCGCACAAATCCGTGCGCGGGTGCTAAAAAGAGCAGCATCGGCATGCTTAGCACGTCGTTTGGTAGAAATCCACGTGCGCGTTCTGCCAAAAGCACCATTTGCATGCACATCTTGTGGTTTTGCAGAAAACTTCATCCGCGTCTACCAAAAGATGCATGTGCATGCTTAAAACGCGTTTTCGCACAAATCCGTGCGCGGGTGCTAAAAAGAGCAGCATCGGCATGCTTAGCACGTCGTTTGGTAGAAATCCACGTGCGCGTTCTGCCAAAAGCACCATTTGCATGCACATCTTGTGGTTTTGCAGAAAACTTCATCCGCGTCTACCAAAAGATGCATGTGCATGCTTAAAGCGCGTTTTCGCACGAATCCGTGCGCGGGTGCTAAAAAGAGCAGCATCGGCATGCTTAGCACGTTGTTTGGTAGAAATCCACGTGCGCGTTCTGCGAAAAGCACCATTTGCATGCACATCTTGTGGTTTTGCAGAAAACTTCAATCTCGTCTACCAAAAGATGCATGTGCATGCTTAAAACGCGTTTTCGCACGAATCCGTGCGCGGGTGCTAAAAAGAGCAGCATCGGCATGCTTAGCACGTTGTTTGGTAGAAATCCACGTGGGCGTTCTGCGATAAGCACCATTTGCATGCACATCTTGTGGTTTTGCAGAAAACTTCAATCTCGTCTACCAAAAGATGCATGTGCATGCTTAAAACGCGTTTTCGCACAAATCCGTGCGCGGGTGCTAAAAAGAGCAGCATCGGCATGCTTAGCACGTCGTTTGGTAGAAATCCACGTGCGCGTTCTGCCAAAAGCACCATTTGCATGCACATCTTGTGGTTTTGCAGAAAACTTCATCCGCGTCTACCAAAAGATGCATGTGCATGCTTAAAACGCGTTTTCGCACGAATCCGTGCGCGGGTGCTAAAAAGAGCAGCATCGGCATGCTTAGCACGTTGTTTGGTAGAAATCCACGTGCGCGTTCTGCGAAAAGCACCATTTGCATGCACATCTTGTGGTTTTGCAGAAAACTTCAATCTCGTCTACCAAAAGATGCATGTGCATGCTTAAAACGCGTTTTCGCACAAATCCGTGCGCGGGTGCTAAAAAGAGCAGCATCGGCATGCTTATCACGTCGTTTGGTAGAAATCCACGTGCGCGTTCTGCCAAAAGCACCATTTGCATGCACATCTTGTGGTTTTGCAGAAAACTTCATCCGCGTCTACCAAAAGATGCATGTGCATGCTTAAAACGCGTTTTCGCACGAATCCGTGCGCGGGTGCTAAAAAGAGCAGCATCGGCATGCTTAGCACGTTGTTTGGTAGAAATCCACGTGCGCGTTCTGCGAAAAGCACCATTTGCATGCACATCTTGTGGTTTTGCAGAAAACTTCAATCTCGTCTACCAAAAGATGCATGTGCATGCTTAAAACGCGTTTTCGCACAAATCCGTGCGCGGGTGCTAAAAAGAGCAGCATCGGCATGCTTAGCACGTTGTTTGGTAGAAATCCACGTGCGCGTTCTGCCACAAGCACCATTTGCATGCACATCTTGTGGTTTTGCAGAAAACTTCAATCTCGTCTACCAAAAGATGCATGTGCATGCTTAAAATGCGTTTTCGCACGAATCCGTGCGCGGGTGCTAAAAAGAGCAGCATCGGCATGCTTAGCACGTTGTTTGGTAGAAATCCACGTGCGCGTTCTGCAAAAAGCACCATTTGCATGCACATCTTGTGGTTTTGCAGAAAACTTCAATCTCGTCTACCAAAAGATGCATGTGCATGCTTAAAACGCGTTTTCGCACAAATCCGTGCGCGGGTGCTAAAAAGAGCAGCATCGGCATGCTTAGCACGTCGTTTGGTAGAAATCCACGTGCGCGTTCTGCAAAAAGTACCATTTGCATGCACATCTTGTGGTTTTGCAGAAAACTTCATCCGCGTCTACCAAAAGATGCATGTGCATGCTTAAAACGCGTTTTCGCACAAATGCGTGCGCGGGTGCTAAAAAGAGCAGCATCGGCATGTTTAGCACGTCGTTTGGTAGAAATCCACGTGCGCGTTCTGCCAAAAGCACCATTTGCATGCACATCTTGTGGTTTTGCAGAAAACTTCATCCGCGTCTACCAAAAGATGCATGTGCATGCTTAAAACGCGTTTTCGCACAAATGCGTGCGCGGGTGCTAAAAAGAGCAGCATCGGCATGCTTAGCACGTCGTTTGGTAGAAATCCACGTGCGCGTTCTGCCAAAAGCACCATTTGCATGCACATCTTGTGGTTTTTCAGAAAACTTCATCCGCGTCTACCAAAAGATGCATGTGCATGCTTAAAACGCGTTTTCGCACAAATGCGTGCGCGGGTGCTAAAAAGAGCAGCATCGGCATGCTTAGCACGTCGTTTGGTAGAAATCCACGAGCGCGTTCTGCAAAAAGCACCATTTGCATGCACATCTTGTGGTTTTGCAGAAAACTTCATCCGCGTCTACCAAAAGATGCATGTGCATGCTTAAAACGGGTTTTCGCACAAATGCGTGCGCGGGTGCTAAAAAGAGCAGCATCGGCATGCTTAGCACGTCGTTTGGTAGAAATCCACGTGCGCGTTCTGCAAAAAGCACCATTTGCATGCACATTTTGTGGTTTTGCAGAAAACTTCATCCGCGTCTACCAAAAGATGCATGTGCATGCTTAAAACGCGTTTTCGCACAAATGCGTGCGCGGGTGCTAAAAATAGCAGCATCGGCATGCTTAGCACGTCGTTTGGTAGAAATCCACGTGCGCGTTCTGCAAAAAGCACCATTTGCATGCACATCTTGTGGTTTTGCAGAAAACTTCATCCGCGTCTATCAAAAGATGCATGTGCATGCTTAAAACGCGTTTTCGCACAAATGCGTGCGCGGGTGCTAAAAAGAGCAGCATCGGCATGCTTAGCACGTCGTTTGGTAGAAATCCACGTGCGCGTTCTGCAAAAAGCACCATATGCATGCACATCTTGTGGTTTTGCAGAAAACTTCATTCGCGTCTACCAAAAGATGCATGTGCATGCTTAAAACGCGTTTTCGCACAAATGCGTGCGCGGGTGCTAAAAATAGCAGCATCGGCATGCTTAGCACGTCGTTTGGTAGAAATCCACGTGCGCGTTCTGCAAAAAGCACCATTTGCATGCACATCTTGTGGTTTTGCAGAAAACTTCATCCGCGTCTACCAAAAGATGCATGTGCATGCTTAAAACGCGTTTTCGCACAAATGCGTGCGCGGGTGCTAAAAAGAGCAGCATCGGCATGATTAGCACGTCGTTTGGTAGAAATCTACGTGCGCGTTCTGCCAAAAGCACCATTTGCATGCACATCTTGTGGTTTTGCAGAAAACTTCATCCGCGTCTACCAAAAGATGCATGTGCATGCTTAAAACGCGTTTTCGCACAAATCCGTGCGCGGGTGCTAAAAAGAGCAGCATCGGCATGCTTAGCACGTCGTTTGGTAGAAATCCACGTGCGCGTTCTGCAAAAAGCAACATTTGCATGCACATCTTGTGGTTTTGCAGAAAACTTCATCCGCGTCTACCAAAAGATGCATGTGCATGCTTAAAACGCGTTTTCGCACAAATGCGTGCGCGGGTGCTAAAAAGAGCAGCATCGGCATGCTTAGCACGTCGTTTGGTAGAAATCCACGTGCGCGTTCTGCCAAAAGCACCATTTGCATGCACATCTTGTGGTTTTGCAGAAAACTTCATCCGCGTCTACCAAAAGATGCATGTGCATGCTTAAAACGCGTTTTCGCACAAATCCGTGCGCGGGTGCTAAAAAGAGCAGCATCGGCAAGCTTAGCACATCGTTTGGTAGAAATCTACGTGCGCGTTCTGCAAAAAGCACCATTTGCATGCACATCTTGTGGTTTTGCAGAAAACTTCATTCGCGTCTACCAAAAGATGCATGTGCATGCTTAAAACGCGTTTTCGCACAAATGCGTGCGCGGGTGCTAAAAAGAGCAGCATCGGCATGCTTAGCACGCCGTTTGGTAGAAATCCACGAGCGCGTTCTGCAAAAAGCACCATTTGCATGCACATCTTGTGGTTTTGCAGAAAACTTCATCCGCGTCTACCAAAAGATGCATGTGCATGCTTAAAACGCGTTTTCGCACAAATGCGTGCGCGGGTGCTAAGAGCAGCATCGGCATGCTTAGCACGTCGTTTGGTAGAAATCCACGTGCGCGTTCTGCCAAAAGCACCATTTGCATGCACATCTTGTGGTTTTGCAGAAAACTTCATCCGCGTCTACCAAAAGATGCATGGGCATGCTTAAAACGCGTTTTCGCACAAATCCGTGCGCGGGTGCTAAAAAGAGCAGCATCGGCATGCTTAGCACGTCGTTTGGTAGAAATCCACGTGCGCGTTCTGCAAAAAGCACCATTTGCATGCACATCTTGTGGTTTTGCAGAAAACTTCATCCGCGTCTACCAAAAGATGCATGTGCATGCTTAAAACGCGTTTTCGCACGAATCCGTGCGCGGGTGCTAAAAAGAGCAGCATCGGCATGCTTAGCACGTTGTTTGGTAGAAATCCACGTGCGCGTTCTGCGAAAAGCACCATTTGCATGCACATCTTGTGGTTTTGCAGAAAACTTCAATCTCGTCTACCAAAAGATGCATGTGCATGCTTAAAACGCGTTTTCGCACAAATCCGTGCGCGGGTGCTAAAAAGAGCAGCATCGGCATGCTTAGCACGTTGTTTGGTAGAAATCCACGTGCGCGTTCTGCCACAAGCACCATTTGCATGCACATCTTGTGGTTTTGCAGAAAACTTCAATCTCGTCTACCAAAAGATGCATGTGCATGCTTAAAATGCGTTTTCGCACGAATCCGTGCGCGGGTGCTAAAAAGAGCAGCATCGGCATGCTTAGCACGTTGTTTGGTAGAAATCCACGTGCGCGTTCTGCAAAAAGCACCATTTGCATGCACATCTTGTGGTTTTGCAGAAAACTTCAATCTCGTCTACCAAAAGATGCATGTGCATGCTTAAAACGCGTTTTCGCACAAATCCGTGCGCGGGTGCTAAAAAGAGCAGCATCGGCATGCTTAGCACGTCGTTTGGTAGAAATCCACGTGCGCGTTCTGCAAAAAGTACCATTTGCATGCACATCTTGTGGTTTTGCAGAAAACTTCATCCGCGTCTACCAAAAGATGCATGTGCATGCTTAAAACGCGTTTTCGCACAAATGCGTGCGCGGGTGCTAAAAAGAGCAGCATCGGCATGTTTAGCACGTCGTTTGGTAGAAATCCACGTGCGCGTTCTGCCAAAAGCACCATTTGCATGCACATCTTGTGGTTTTGCAGAAAACTTCATCCGCGTCTACCAAAAGATGCATGTGCATGCTTAAAACGCGTTTTCGCACAAATGCGTGCGCGGGTGCTAAAAAGAGCAGCATCGGCATGCTTAGCACGTCGTTTGGTAGAAATCCACGTGCGCGTTCTGCCAAAAGCACCATTTGCATGCACATCTTGTGGTTTTTCAGAAAACTTCATCCGCGTCTACCAAAAGATGCATGTGCATGCTTAAAACGCGTTTTCGCACAAATGCGTTCGCGGGTGCTAAAAAGAGCAGCATCGGCATGCTTAGCACGTCGTTTGGTAGAAATCCACGAGCGCGTTCTGCAAAAAGCACCATTTGCATGCACATCTTGTGGTTTTGCAGAAAACTTCATCCGCGTCTACCAAAAGATGCATGTGCATGCTTAAAACGGGTTTTCGCACAAATGCGTGCGCGGGTGCTAAAAAGAGCAGCATCGGCATGCTTAGCACGTCGTTTGGTAGAAATCCACGTGCGCGTTCTGCAAAAAGCACCATTTGCATGCACATTTTGTGGTTTTGCAGAAAACTTCATCCGCGTCTACCAAAAGATGCATGTGCATGCTTAAAACGCGTTTTCGCACAAATGCGTGCGCGGGTGCTAAAAATAGCAGCATCGGCATGCTTAGCACGTCGTTTGGTAGAAATCCACGTGCGCGTTCTGCAAAAAGCACCATTTGCATGCACATCTTGTGGTTTTGCAGAAAACTTCATCCGCGTCTATCAAAAGATGCATGTGCATGGTTAAAACGCGTTTTCGCACAAATGCGTGCGCGGGTGCTAAAAAGAGCAGCATCGGCATGCTTAGCACGTCGTTTGGTAGAAATCCACGTGCGCGTTCTGCAAAAAGCACCATATGCATGCACATCTTGTGGTTTTGCAGAAAACTTCATTCGCGTCTACCAAAAGATGCATGTGCATGCTTAAAACGCGTTTTCGCACAAATGCGTGCGCGGGTGCTAAAAATAGCAGCATCGGCATGCTTAGCACGTCGTTTGGTAGAAATCCACGTGCGCGTTCTGCAAAAAGCACCATTTGCATGCACATCTTGTGGTTTTGCAGAAAACTTCATCCGCGTCTACCAAAAGATGCATGTGCATGCTTAAAACGCGTTTTCGCACAAATGCGTGCGCGGGTGCTAAAAAGAGCAGCATCGGCATGATTAGCACGTCGTTTGGTAGAAATCTACGTGCGCGTTCTGCCAAAAGCACCATTTGCATGCACATCTTGTGGTTTTGCAGAAAACTTCATCCGCGTCTACCAAAAGATGCATGTGCATGCTTAAAACGCGTTTTCGCACAAATCCGTGCGCGGGTGCTAAAAAGAGCAGCATCGGCATGCTTAGCACGTCGTTTGGTAGAAATCCACGTGCGCGTTCTGCAAAAAGCAACATTTGCATGCACATCTTGTGGTTTTGCAGAAAACTTCATCCGCGTCTACCAAAAGATGCATGTGCATGCTTAAAACGCGTTTTCGCACAAATGCGTGCGCGGGTGCTAAAAAGAGCAGCATCGGCATGCTTAGCACGTCGTTTGGTAGAAATCCACGTGCGCGTTCTGCCAAAAGCACCATTTGCATGCACATCTTGTGGTTTTGCAGAAAACTTCATCCGCGTCTACCAAAAGATGCATGTGCATGCTTAAAACGCGTTTTCGCACAAATCCGTGCGCGGGTGCTAAAAAGAGCAGCATCGGCAAGCTTAGCACATCGTTTGGTAGAAATCTACGTGCGCGTTCTGCAAAAAGCACCATTTGCATGCACATCTTGTGGTTTTGCAGAAAACTTCATTCGCGTCTACCAAAAGATGCATGTGCATGCTTAAAACGCGTTTTCGCACAAATGCGTGCGCGGGTGCTAAAAAGAGCAGCATCGGCATGCTTAGCACGTCGTTTGGTAGAAATCCACGTGCGCGTTCTGCCAAAAGCACCATTTGCATGCACATCTTGTGGTTTTGCAGAAAACTTCATCCGCGTCTACCAAAAGATGCATGGGCATGCTTAAAACGCGTTTTCGCACAAATCCGTGCGCGGGTGCTAAAAAGAGCAGCATCGGCATGCTTAGCACGTCGTTTGGTAGAAATCCACGTGCGCGTTCTGCAAAAAGCACCATTTGCATGCACATCTTGTGGTTTTGCAGAAAACTTCATCCGCGTCTACCAAAAGATGCATGTGCATGCTTAAAACGCGTTTTTCGCACAAATGCGTGCGCGGGTGCTAAAAAGAGCAGCATCGGCATGCTTAGCACGTCGTTTGGTAGAAATCCACGTGCGCGTTCTGCAAAAAGCACCATTTGCATGCACATCTTGTGGTTTTGCAGAAAACTTCATCCGCGTCTACCAAAAGATGCATGTGCATGCTTAAAACGCGTTTTCGCACAAATGCGTGCGCGGGTGCTAAAAAGAGCAGCATCGGCATGCTTAGCACGTCGTTTGGTAGAAATCCACGTGCGCGTTCTGCAAAAAGCACCATTTGCATGCACATCTTGTGGTTTTGCAGAAAACTTCATCCGCGTCTACCAAAAGATGCATGTGCATGCTTAAAACGCGTTTTCGCACAAATCCGTGCGCGGGTGCTAAAAAGAGCAGCATCGGCATGCTTAGCACGTCGTTTGGTAGAAATCCACGTGCGCGTTCTGCAAAAAGCACCATTTGCATGCACATCTTGTGGTTTTGCAGAAAACTTCATCCGCGTCTACCAAAAGATGCATGTGCATGCTTAAAACGCGTTTTCGCACAAATGCGTGCGCGGGTGCTAAAAAGAGCAGCATCGGCATGCTTAGCACGTCGTTTGGTAGAAATCCACGTGCGCGTTCTGCCAAAAGCACCATTTGCATGCACATCTTGTGGTTTTGCAGAAAACTTCATCCGCGTCTACCAAAAGATGCATGTGCATGCTTCAAACGCGTTTTCGCACAAATGCGTGCGCGGGTGCTAAAAAGAGCAGCATCGGCATGCTTAGCACGTCGTTTGGTAGAAATCCACGTGCGCGTTCTGCAAAAAGCACCATTTGCATGCACATTTTGTGGTTTTGCAGAAAACTTCATCCGCGTCTACCAAAAGATGCATGTGCATGCTTAAAACGCGTTTTCGCACAAATGCGTGCGCGGGTGCTAAAAATAGCAGCATCGGCATGCTTAGCACGTCGTTTGGTAGACATCCACGTGCGCGTTCTGCAAAAAGCACCATTTGCATGCACATCTTGTGGTTTTGCAGAAAACTTCATCCGCGTCTATCAAAAGATGCATGTGCATGCTTAAAACGCGTTTTCGCACAAATGCGTGCGCGGGTGCTAAAAAGAGCAGCATCGGCATGCTTAGCACGTCGTTTGGTAGAAATCCACGTGCGCGTTCTGCAAAAAGCACCATATGCATGCACATCTTGTGGTTTTGCAGAAAACTTCATTCGCGTCTACCAAAAGATGCATGTGCATGCTTAAAACGCGTTTTCGCACAAATGCGTGCGCGGGTGCTAAAAATAGCAGCATCGGCATGCTTAGCACGTCGTTTGGTAGAAATCCACGTGCGCGTTCTGCAAAAAGCACCATTTGCATGCACATCTTGTGGTTTTGCAGAAAACTTCATCCGCGTCTACCAAAAGATGCATGTGCATGCTTAAAACGCGTTTTCGCACAAATGCGTGCGCGGGTGCTAAAAAGAGCAGCATCGGCATGATTAGCACGTCGTTTGGTAGAAATCTACGTGCGCGTTCTGCCAAAAGCACCATTTGCATGCACATCTTGTGGTTTTGCAGAAAACTTCATCCGCGTCTACCAAAAGATGCATGTGCATGCTTAAAACGCGTTTTCGCACAAATCCGTGCGCGGGTGCTAAAAAGAGCAGCATCGGCATGCTTAGCACGTCGTTTGGTAGAAATCCACGTGCGCGTTCTGCAAAAAGCAACATTTGCATGCACATCTTGTGGTTTTGCAGAAAACTTCATCCGCGTCTACCAAAAGATGCATGTGCATGCTTAAAACGCGTTTTCGCACAAATGCGTGCGCGGGTGCTAAAAAGAGCAGCATCGGCATGCTTAGCACGTCGTTTGGTAGAAATCCACGTGCGCGTTCTGCCAAAAGCACCATTTGCATGCACATCTTGTGGTTTTGCAGAAAACTTCATCCGCGTCTACCAAAAGATGCATGTGCATGCTTAAAACGCGTTTTCGCACAAATCCGTGCGCGGGTGCTAAAAAGAGCAGCATCGGCAAGCTTAGCACATCGTTTGGTAGAAATCTACGTGCGCGTTCTGCAAAAAGCACCATTTGCATGCACATCTTGTGGTTTTGCAGAAAACTTCATTCGCGTCTACCAAAAGATGCATGTGCATGCTTAAAACGCGTTTTCGCACAAATGCGTGCGCGGGTGCTAAAAAGAGCAGCATCGGCATGCTTAGCACGCCGTTTGGTAGAAATCCACGAGCGCGTTCTGCAAAAAGCACCATTTGCATGCACATCTTGTGGTTTTGCAGAAAACTTCATCCGCGTCTACCAAAAGATGCATGTGCATGCTTAAAACGCGTTTTCGCACAAATGCGTGCGCGGGTGCTAAGAGCAGCATCGGCATGCTTAGCACGTCGTTTGGTAGAAATCCACGTGCGCGTTCTGCCAAAAGCACCATTTGCATGCACATCTTGTGGTTTTGCAGAAAACTTCATCCGCGTCTACCAAAAGATGCATGGGCATGCTTAAAACGCGTTTTCGCACAAATCCGTGCGCGGGTGCTAAAAAGAGCAGCATCGGCATGCTTAGCACGTCGTTTGGTAGAAATCCACGTGCGCGTTCTGCAAAAAGCACCATTTGCATGCACATCTTGTGGTTTTGCAGAAAACTTCATCCGCGTCTACCAAAAGATGCATGTGCATGCTTAAAACGCGTTTTCGCACAAATGCGTGCGCGGGTGCTAAAAAGAGCAGCATCGGCATGCTTAGCACGTCGTTTGGTAGAAATCCACGTGCGCGTTCTGCAAAAAGCACCATTTGCATGCACATCTTGTGGTTTTGCAGAAAACTTTATCCGCGTCTACCAAAAGATGCATGTGCATGCTTAAAACGCGTTTTCGCACAAATGCGTGCGCGGGTGCTAAAAAGAGCAGCATCGGCATGCTTAGCACGTCGTTTGGTAGAAATCCACGTGCGCGTTCTGCAAAAAGCACCATTTGCATGCACATCTTGTGGTTTTGCAGAAAACTTCATCCGCGTCTACCAAAAGATGCATGTGCATGCTTAAAACGCGTTTTCGCACAAATCCGTGCGCGGGTGCTAAAAAGAGCAGCATCGGCATGCTTAGCACGTCGTTTGGTAGAAATCCACGTGCGCGTTCTGCAAAAAGCACCATTTGCATGCACATCTTGTGGTTTTGCAGAAAACTTCATCCGCGTCTACCAAAAGATGCATGTGCATGCTTAAAACGCGTTTTCGCACAAATGCGTGCGCGGGTGCTAAAAAGAGCAGCATCGGCATGCTTAGCACGTCGTTTGGTAGAAATCCACGTGCGCGTTCTGCCAAAAGCACCATTTGCATGCACATCTTGTGGTTTTGCAGAAAACTTCATCCGCGTCTACCAAAAGATGCATGTGCATGCTTAAAACGCGTTTTCGCACAAATGCGTGCGCGGGTGCTAAAAAGAGCAGCATCGGCATGCTTAGCACGTCGTTTGGTAGAAATCCACGTGCGCGTTCTGCAAAAAGCACCATTTGCATGCACATCTTGTGGTTTTGCAGAAAACTTCATCCGCGTCTACCAAAAGATGCATGTGCATGCTTAAAACGCGTTTTCGCACAATGCGTGCGCGGGTGCTAAAAATATCAGCATCGGCATGCTTAGCACGTCGTTTGGTAGAAATCCACGTGCGCGTTCTGCAAAAAGCACCATTTGCATGCACATCTTGTGGTTTTGCAGAAAACTTCATCCGCGTCTACCAAAAGATGCATGTGCATGCTTAAAACGCGTTTTCGCACAAATGCGTGCGCGGGTGCTAAAAAGAGCAGCATCGGCATGCTTAGCACGTCGTTTGGTAGAAATCCACGTGCGCGTTCTGCCAAAAGCACCATTTGCATGCACATCTTGTGGTTTTGCAGAAAACTTCGTCCGCGTCTACCAAAAGATGCATGTGCATGCTTAAAACGCGTTTTCGCACAAATGCGTGCGCGGGTGCTAAAAAGAGCAGCATCGGCATGCTTAGCACGTCGTTTGGTAGAAATCCACGTGCGCGTTCTGCAAAAAGCACCATTTGCATGCACATCTTGTGGTTTTGCAGAAAACTTCATCCGCGTCTACCAAAAGATGCATTTGCATGCTTAAAACGCGTTTTCGCACAAATGCGTGCGCGGGTGCTAAAAAGAGCAGCATCGGCATGCTTAGCACGTCGTTTGGTAGAAATCCACGTGCGCGTTCTGCAAAAAGCACCATTTGCATGCACATCTTGTGGTTTTGCAGAAAACATCCGCGTCTACCAAAAGATGCATGTGCATGCTTAAAACGCGTTTTCACACAATGCGTGCGCGGGTGCTAAAAATATCAGCATCGGCATGCTTAGCACGTCGTTTGGTAGAAATCCACGTGCGCGTTCTGCAAAAAGCACCATTTGCATGCACATCTTGTGGTTTTGCAGAAAACTTCATCCGCGTCTACCAAAAGATGCATGTGCATGCTTAAAACGCGTTTTCGCACAAATGCGTGCGCGGGTGCTAAAAAGAGCAGCATCGGCATGCTTAGCACGTGGTTTGGTAGAAATCCACGTGCGCGTTCTGCCAAAAGCACCATTTGCATGCACATCTTGTGGTTTTGCAGAAAACTTCATCCGCGTCTACCAAAAGATGCATGTGCATGCTTAAAACGCGTTTTCGCACAAATCCGTGCGCGGGTGCTAAAAAGAGCAGCATCGGCATGCTTAGCACGTCGTTTGGTAGAAATCCACGTGCGCGTTCTGCAAAAAGTACCATTTGCATGCACATCTTGTGGTTTTGCAGAAAACTTCATCCGCGTCTACCAAAAGATGCATGTGCATGCTTAAAACGCGTTTTCGCACAAATGCGTGCGCGGGTGCTAAAAAGAGCAGCATCGGCATGTTTAGCACGTCGTTTGGTAGAAATCCACGTGCGCGTTCTGCCAAAAGCACCATTTGCATGCACATCTTGTGGTTTTGCAGAAAACTTCATCCGCGTCTACCAAAAGATGCATGTGCATGCTTAAAACGCGTTTTCGCACAAATGCGTGCGCGGGTGCTAAAAAGAGCAGCATCGGCATGCTTAGCACGTCGTTTGGTAGAAATCCACGTGCGCGTTCTGCCAAAAGCACCATTTGCATGCACATCTTGTGGTTTTTCAGAAAACTTCATCCGCGTCTACCAAAAGATACATGTGCATGATTAAAACGCGTTTTCGCACAAATCCGTGCGCGGGTGCTAAAAAGAGCAGCATCGGCATGCTTAGCACGTCGTTTGGTAGAAATCCACGAGCGCGTTCTGCAAAAAGCACCATTTGCATGCACATCTTGTGGTTTTGCAGAAAACTTCATCCGCGTCTACCAAAAGATGCATGTGCATGCTTAAAACGCGTTTTCGCACAAATCCGTGCGCGGGTGTAAAAAGAGCAGCATCGGCATGCTTAGCACGTTGTTTGGTAGAAATCCACGTGCGCGTTCTGCAAAAAGCACCATTTGCATGCACATCTTGTGGTTTTGCAGAAAACTTCATCCGCGTCTACCAAAAGATGCATGTGCATGCTTAAAACGCGTTTTCGCACAAATGCGTGCGCGGGTGCTAAAAAGAGCAGCATCGGCATGCTTAGCACGTCGTTTGGTAGAAATCCACGAGCGCGTTCTGCAAAAAGCACCATTTGCATGCACATCTTGTGGTTTTGCAGAAAGTTTCATCCGCGTCTACCAAAAGATGCATGTGCATGCTAAAAACGCGTTTTCGCACAAATGCGTGCGCGGGTGCTAAGAAGAGCAGCATCGGCATGCTTAGCACGTCGTTTGGTAGAAATCCACGTGCGCGTTCTGCCAAAAGCACCATTTGCATGCACATCTTGTGGTTTTGCAGAAAACTTCATCCGCGTCTACCAAAAGATGCATGTGCATGCTTAAAACGCGTTTTCGCACAAATCCGTGCGCGGGTGCTAAAAAGAGCAGCATCGGCATGCTTAGCACGTCGTTTGGTAGAAATCCACGTGCGCGTTCTGCAAAAAAGCACCATTTGCATGCACATCTTGTGGTTTTGCAGAAAACTTCATCCGCGTCTACCAAAAGATGCATGTGCATGCTTAAAACGCGTTTTCGCACAAATGCGTGCGCGGGTGCTAAAAAGAGCAGCATCGGCATGCTTAGCACGTCGTTTGGTAGAAATCCACGTGCGCGTTCTGCAAAAAGCACCATTTGCATGCACATCTTGTGGTTTTGCAGAAAACTTCATCCGCGTCTACCAAAAGATGCATGTGCATGCTTAAAACGCGTTTTCGCACAAATCCGTGCGCGGGTGCTAAAAAGAGCAGCATCGGCATGCTTAGCACGTCGTTTGGTAGAAATCCACGTGCGCGTTCTGCAAAAAGCACCATTTGCATGCACATCTTGTGGTTTTGCAGAAAACTTCATCCGCGTCTACCAAAAGATGCATGTGCATGCTTAAAACGCGTTTTCGCACAAATCCGTGCGCGGGTGCTAAAAAGAGCAGCATCGGCATGCTTATCACGTCGTTTGGTAGAAATCCACGTGCGCGTTCTGCCAAAAGCACCATTTGCATGCACATCTTGTGGTTTTTGCAGAAAACTTCATCCGCGTCTACCAAAAGATGCATGTGCATGCTTAAAACGCGTTTTCGCACGAATCCGTGCGCGGGTGCTAAAAGAGCAGCATCGGCATGCTTAGCACGTCGTTTGGTAGAAATCCACGTGCGCGTTCTGCCAAGAGCACCATTTGCATGCACATCTTGTGGTTTTGCAGAAAACTTCATCCGCGTCTACCAAAAGATGCATGTGCATGCTTAAAACGCGTTTTCGCACGAATCCGTGCGCGGGTGCTAAAAAGAGCAGCATCGGCATGCTTAGCACGTTGTTTGGTAGAAATCCACGTGCGCGTTCTGCGAAAAGCACCATTTGCATGCACATCTTGTGGTTTTGCAGAAAACTTCAATCTCGTCTACCAAAAGATGCATGTGCATGCTTAAAACGCGTTTCGCACGAATCCGTGCGCGGGTGCTAAAAAGAGCAGCATCGGCATGCTTAGCACGTTGTTTGGTAGAAATCCACGTGCGTGTTCTGCGAAAAGCACCATTTGCATGCACATCTTGTGGTTTTGCAGAAAACTTCAATCTCGTCTACCAAAAGATGCATGTGCATGCTTAAAACGCGTTTTCGCACGAATCCGTGCGCGGGTGCTAAAAAGAGCAGCATCGGCATGCTTAGCACGTTGTTTGGTAGAAATCCACGTGCACGTTCTGCGAAAAGCACCATTTGCATGCACATCTTGTGGTTTTGCAGAAAACTTCAATCTCGTCTACCAAAAGATGCATGTGCATGCTTAAAACGCGTTTTCGCACAAATCCGTGCGCGGGTGCTAAAAAGAGCAGCATCGGCATGCTTAGCACGTCGTTTGGTAGAAATCCACGTGCGCGTTCTGCCAAGAGCACCATTTGCATGCACATCTTGTGGTTTTGCAGAAAACTTCATCCGCGTCTACCAAAAGATGCATGTGCATGCTTAAAACGCGTTTCGCACGAATCCGTGCGCGGGTGCTGAAAAGAGCAGCATCGGCATGCTTAGCACGTTGTTTGGTAGAAATCCACGTGCGCGTTCTGCGAAAAGCACCATTTGCATGCACATCTTGTGGTTTTGCAGAAAACTTCAATCTCGTCTACCAAAAGATGCATGTGCATGCTTAAAACGCGTTTTCGCACAAATCCGTGCGCGGGTGCTAAAAAGAGCAGCATCGGCATGCTTAGCACGTCGTTTGGTAGAAATCCACGTGCGCGTTCTGCCAAAAGCACCATTTGCATGCACATCTTGTGGTTTTGCAGAAAACTTCATCCGCGTCTACCAAAAGATGCATGTGCATGCTTAAAACGCGTTTTCGCACGAATCCGTGCGCGGGTGCTAAAAAGAGCAGCATCGGCATGCTTAGCACGTTGTTTGGTAGAAATCCACGTGCGCGTTCTGCGAAAAGCACCATTTGCATGCACATCTTGTGGTTTTGCAGAAAACTTCAATCTCGTCTACCAAAAGATGCACGTGCATGCTTAAAACGCGTTTCGCACGAATCCGTGCGCGGGTGCTAAAAAGAGCAGCATCGGCATGCTTAGCACGTTGTTTGGTAGAAATCCACGTGCGCGTTCTGCGAAAAGCACCATTTGCATGCACATCTTGTGGTTTTGCAGAAAACTTCAATCTCGTCTACCAAAAGATGCATGTGCATGCTTAAAACGCGTTTTCGCACGAATCCGTGCGCGGGTGCTAAAAAGAGCAGCACCGGCATGCTTAGCACGTCGTTTGGTAGAAATCCACGTGCGCGTTCTGCCAAGAGCACCATTTGCATGCACATCTTGTGGTTTTGCAGAAAACTTCATTCGCGTCTACCAAAAGATGCATGTGCATGCTTAAAACGCGTTTTCGCACGAATCCGTGCGCGGGTGCTAAAAAGAGCAGCATCGGCATGCTTAGCACGTCGTTTGGTAGAAATCCACGTGCGCGTTCAGCCAAAAGCACCATTTGCATGCACATCTTGTGGTTTTGCAGAAAACTTCATCCGCGTCTACCAAAAGATGCTTGTGCATGCTTAAAACGCGTTATCGCACGAATCCGTGCGCGGGTGCTAAAAAGAGCAGCATCGGCATGCTTAGCACGTTGTTTGGTAGAAATCCACGTGCGCGTTGTGCGAAAAGCACCATTTGCATGCACATCTTGTGGTTTTGCAGAAAACTTCAATCTCGTCTACCAAAAGATGCATGTGCATGCTTAAAACGCGTTTTCGCACAAATCCGTGCGCGGGTGCTAAAAAGAGCAGCATCGGCATGCTTAGCACGTCGTTTGGTAGAAATCCACGTGCGCGTTCTGCCAAAAGCACCATTTGCATGCACATCTTGTGGTTTTGCAGAAAACTTCATCCCCGTCTACCAAAAGATGCATGTGCATGCTTAAAACGCGTTTTCGCACGAATCCGTGCGCGGGTGCTGAAAAGAGCAGCATCGGCATGCTTAGCACGTTGTTTGGTAGAAATCCACGTGCGCGTTCTGCGAAAAGCACCATTTGCATGCACATCTTGTGGTTTTGCAGAAAACTTCAATCTCGTCTACCAAAAGATGCATGTGCATGCTTAAAACGCGTTTTCGCACAAATCCGTGCGCGGGTGCTAAAAAGAGCAGCATCGGCATGCTTAGCACGTCGTTTGGTAGAAATCCACGTGCGCGTTCTGCCAAAAGCACCATTTCCATGCACATCTTGTGGTTTTGCATAAAACTTCATCCGCGTCTACCAAAAGATGCATGTGCATGCTTAAAACGCGTTTTCGCACGAATCCGTGCGCGGGTGCTAAAAAGAGCAGCATCGGCATGCTTAGCACGTTGTTTGGTAGAAATCCACGTGCGCGTTCTGCGAAAAGCACCATTTGCATGCACATCTTGTGGTTTTGCAGAAAACTTCAATCTCGTCTACCAAAAGATGCATGTGCATGCTTAAAACGCGTTTTCGCACAAATCCGTGCGCGGGTGCTAAAAAGAGCAGCATCGGCATGCTTAGCACGTTGTTTGGTAGAAATCCACGTGCGCGTTCTGCCACAAGCACCATTTGCATGCACATCTTGTGGTTTTGCAGAAAACTTCATCCGCGTCTACCAAAGATGCATGTGCATGCGTAAACGCGTTTTCGCACGAATCCGTGCGCGGGTGCTAAAAAGAGCAGCATCGGCATGCTTAGCACGTTGTTTGGTAGAAATCCACGTGCGCGTTCTGCGAAAAGCACCATTTGCATGCACATCTTGTGGTTTTGCAGAAAACTTCAATCTCGTCTACCAAAAGATGCATGTGCATGCTTAAACGCGTTTTCGCACGAATCCGTGCGCGGGTGCTAAAAAGAGCAGCATCGGCATGCTTAGCACGTTGTTTGGTAGAAATCCACGTGGGCGTTCTGCGAAAAGCACCATTTGCATGCACATCTTGTGGTTTTGCAGAAACTTCAATCTCGTCTACCAAAAGATGCATGTGCATGCTTAAAACGCGTTTTCGCACGAATCCGTGCGCGGGTGCTAAAAAGAGCAGCATCGGCATGCTTAGCACGTTGTTTGGTAGAAATCCACGTGCGCGTTCTGCGAAAAGCACCATTTGCATGCACATCTTGTGGTTTTGCAGAAAACTTCAATCTCGTCTACCAAAAGATGCATGTGCATGCTTAAAACGCGTTTTCGCACGAATCCGTGCGCGGGTGCTAAAAAGAGCAGCATCGGCATGCTTAGCACGTTGTTTGGTAGAAATCCACGTGCGCGTTCTGCGAAAAGCACCATTTGCATGCACATCTTGTGGTTTTGCAGAAAACTTCAATCTCGTCTACCAAAAGATGCATGTGCATGCTTAAAACGCGTTTTCGCACAAATCCGTGCGCGGGTGCTAAAAAGAGCAGCATCGGCATGCTTAGCACGTCGTTTGGTAGAAATCCACGTGCGCGTTCTGCCAAAAGCACCATTTGCATGCACATCTTGTGGTTTTGCAGAAAACTTCATCCGCGTCTACCAAAAGATGCATGTGCATGCTTAAAACGCGTTTTCGCACGAATCCGTGCGCGGGTGCTGAAAAGAGCAGCATCGGCATGCTTAGCACGTTGTTTGGTAGAAATCCACGTGCGCGTTCTGCGAAAAGCACCATTTGCATGCACATCTTGTGGTTTTGCAGAAAACTTCAATCTCGTCTACCAAAAGATGCATGTGCATGCTTAAAACGCGTTTTCGCACAAATCCGTGCGCGGGTGCTAAAAAGAGCAGCATCGGCATGCTTAGCACGTCGTTTGGTAGAAATCCACGTGCGCGTTCTGCCAAAAGCACCATTTGCATGCACATCTTGTGGTTTTGCAGAAAACTTCATCCGCGTCTACCAAAAGATGCATGTGCATGCTTAAAACGCGTTTTCGCACGAATCCGTGCGCGGGTGCTGAAAAGAGCAGCATCGGCATGCTTAGCACGTTGTTTGGTAGAAATCCACGTGCGCGTGCTGCGAAAAGCACCATTTGCATGCACATCTTGTGGTTTTGCAGAAAACTTCAATCTCGTCTACCAAAAGATGCATGTGCATGCTTAAAACGCGTTTTCGCACAAATCCGTGCGCGGGTGCTAAAAAGAGCAGCATCGGCATGCTTAGCACGTCGTTTGGTAGAAATCCACGTGCGCGTTCTGCCAAAAGCACCATTTGCATGCACATCTTGTGGTTTTGCAGAAAACTTCATCCGCGTCTACCAAAAGATGCATGTGCATGCTTAAAACGCGTTTTCGCACGAATCCGTGCGCGGGTGCTAAAAAGAGCAGCATCGGCATGCTTAGCACGTTGTTTGGTAGAAATCCACGTGCGCGTTCTGCGAAAAGCACCATTTGCATGCACATCTTGTGGTTTTGCAGAAAACTTCAATCTCGTCTACCAAAAGATGCATGTGCATGCTTAAAACGCGTTTTCGCACAAATCCGTGCGCGGGTGCTAAAAAGAGCAGCATCGGCATGCTTAGCACGTCGTTTGGTAGAAATCCACGTGCGCGTTCTGCCAAAAGCACCATTTGCATGCACATCTTGTGGTTTTGCAGAAAACTTCATCCGCGTCTACTAAAAGATGCATGTGCATGCTTAAAACGCGTTTTCGCACGAATCCGTGCGCGGGTGCTAAAAAGAGCAGCATCGGCATGCTTAGCACGTTGTTTGGTAGAAATCCACGTGCGCGTTCTGCGAAAAGCACCATTTGCATGCACATCTTGTGGTTTTGCAGAAAACTTCAATCTCGTCTACCAAAAGATGCATGTGCATGCTTAAAACGCGTTTTCGCACAAATCCGTGCGCGGGTGCTAAAAAGAGCAGCATCGGCATGCTTAGCACGTCGTTTGGTAGAAATCCACGTGCGCGTTCTGCCAAAAGCACCCATTTGCATGCACATCTTGTGGTTTTGCAGAAAACTTCATCCGCGTCTACCAAAAGATGCATGTGCATGCTTAAAACGCGTTTTCGCACGAATCCGTGCGCGGGTGCTGAAAAGAGCAGCATCGGCATGCTTAGCACGTTGTTTGGTAGAAATCCACGTGCGCGTTCTGCGAAAAGCACCATTTGCATGCACATTGTGGTTTTGCAGAAAACTTCAATCTCGTCTACCAAAAGATGCATGTGCATGCTTAAAACGCGTTTTCGCACAAATCCGTGCGCGGGTGCTAAAAAGAGCAGCATCGGCATGCTTAGCACGTCGTTTGGTAGAAATCCACGTGCGCGTTCTGCCAAAAGCACCATTTGCATGCACATCTTGTGGTTTTGCAGAAAACTTCATCCGCGTCTACCAAAAGATGCATGTGCATGCTTAAAACGCGTTTTCGCACGAATCCGTGCACGGGTGCTAAAAAGAGCAGCATCGGCATGCTTAGCACGTTGTTTGGTAGAAATCCACGTGCGCGTTCTGCGAAAAGCACCATTTGCATGCACATCTTGTGGTTTTGCAGAAAACTTCAATCTCGTCTACCAAAAGATGCATGTGCATGCTTAAAACGCGTTTTCGCACAAATCCGTGCGCGGGTGCTAAAAAGAGCAGCATCGGCATGCTTAGCACGTTGTTTGGTAGAAATCCACGTGCGATCTGTCTCGCGTGTGTATTTGCATGCACATCTTGTGGTTTTGCAGAAAACTTCATCCGCGTCTACCAAAAGATGCATGTGCATGCTTAAAACGCGTTTTCGCACGAATCCGTGCGCGGGTGCTAAAAAGAGCAGCATCGGCATGCTTAGCACGTTGTTTGGTAGAAATCCACGTGCGCGTTCTGCGAAAAGCACCATTTGCATGCACATCTTGTGGTTTTGCAGAAAACTTCAATCTCGTCTACCAAAAGATGCATGTGCATGCTTAAAACGCGTTTTCGCACGAATCCGTGCGCGGGTGCTAAAAAGAGCAGCATCGGCATGCTTAGCACGTTGTTTGGTAGAAATCCACGTGGGCGTTCTGCGAAAAGCACCATTTGCATGCACATCTTGTGGTTTTGCAGAAAACTTCAATCTCGTCTACCAAAAGATGCATGTGCATGCTTAAAACGCGTTTTCGCACGAATCCGTGCGCGGGTGCTAAAAAGAGCAGCATCGGCATGCTTAGCACGTTGTTTGGTAGAAATCCACGTGCGCGTTCTGCGAAAAGCACCATTTGCATGCACATCTTGTGGTTTCGCAGAAAACTTCAATCTCGTCTACCAAAAGATGCATGTGCATGCTTAAAACGCGTTTTCGCACGAATCCGTGCGCGGGTGCTAAAAAGAGCAGCATCGGCATGCTTAGCACGTTGTTTGGTAGAAATCCACGTGCGCGTTCTGCGAAAAGCACCATTTGCATGCACATCTTGTGGTTTTGCAGAAAACTTCAATCTCGTCTACCAAAAGATGCATGTGCATGCTTAAAACGCGTTTTCGCACAAATCCGTGCGCGGGTGCTAAAAAGAGCAGCATCGGCATGCTTAGCACGTCGTTTGGTAGAAATCCACGTGCGCGTTCTGCCAAAAGCACCATTTGCATGCACATCTTGTGGTTTTGCAGAAAACTTCATCCGCGTCTACCAAAAGATGCATGTGCATGCTTAAAACGCGTTTTCGCACGAATCCGTGCGCGGGTGCTGAAAAGAGCAGCATCGGCATGCTTAGCACGTTGTTTGGTAGAAATCCACGTGCGCGTTCTGCGAAAAGCACCATTTGCATGCACATCTTGTGGTTTTGCAGAAAACTTCAATCTCGTCTACCAAAAGATGCATGTGCATGCTTAAAACGCGTTTTCGCACAAATCCGTGCGCGGGTGCTAAAAAGAGCAGCATCGGCATGCTTAGCACGTCGTTTGGTAGAAATCCACGTGCGCGTTCTGCCAAAAGCACCATTTGCATGCACATCTTGTGGTTTTGCAGAAAACTTCATCCGCGTCTACTAAAAGATGCATGTGCATGCTTAAAACGCGTTTTCGCACGAATCCGTGCGCGGGTGCTAAAAAGAGCAGCATCGGCATGCTTAGCACGTTGTTTGGTAGAAATCCACGTGCGCGTTCTGCGAAAAGCACCATTTGCATGCACATCTTGTGGTTTTGCAGAAAACTTCAATCTCGTCTACCAAAAGATGCATGTGCATGCTTAAAACGCGTTTTCGCACAAATCCGTGCGCGGGTGCTAAAAAGAGCAGCATCGGCATGCTTAGCACGTCGTTTGGTAGAAATCCACGTGCGCGTTCTGCCAAAAGCACCATTTGCATGCACATCTTGTGGTTTTGCAGAAAACTTCATCCGCGTCTACCAAAAGATGCATGTGCATGCTTAAAACGCGTTTTCGCACGAATCCGTGCGCGGGTGCTAAAAAGAGCAGCATCGGCATGCTTAGCACGTTGTTTGGTAGAAATCCACGTGCGCGTTCTGCGAAAAGCACCATTTGCATGCACATCTTGTGGTTTTGCAGAAAACTTCAATCTCGTCTACCAAAAGATGCATGTGCATGCTTAAAACGCGTTTTCGCACAAATCCGTGCGCGGGTGCTAAAAAGAGCAGCATCGGCATGCTTATCACGTCGTTTGGTAGAAATCCACGTGCGCGTTCTGCCAAAAGCACCATTTGCATGCACATCTTGTGGTTTTGCAGAAAACTTCATCCGCGTCTACCAAAAGATGCATGTGCATGCTTAAAACGCGTTTTCGCACGAATCCGTGCGCGGGTGCTAAAAAGAGCAGCATCGGCATGCTTAGCACGTTGTTTGGTAGAAATCCACGTGCGCGTTCTGCGAAAAGCACCATTTGCATGCACATCTTGTGGTTTTGCAGAAAACTTCAATCTCGTCTACCAAAAGATGCATGTGCATGCTTAAAACGCGTTTTCGCACAAATCCGTGCGCGGGTGCTAAAAAGAGCAGCATCGGCATGCTTAGCACGTTGTTTGGTAGAAATCCACGTGCGCGTTCTGCCACAAGCACCATTTGCATGCACATCTTGTGGTTTTGCAGAAAACTTCAATCTCGTCTACCAAAAGATGCATGTGCATGCTTAAAATGCGTTTTCGCACGAATCCGTGCGCGGGTGCTAAAAAGAGCAGCATCGGCATGCTTAGCACGTTGTTTGGTAGAAATCCACGTGCGCGTTCTGCGAAAAGCACCATTTGCATGCACATCTTGTGGTTTTGCAGAAAACTTCAATCTCGTCTACCAAAAGATGCATGTGCATGCTTAAAACGCGTTTTCGCACGAATCCGTGCGCGGGTGCTAAAAAGAGCAGCATCGGCATGCTTAGCACGTTGTTTGGTAGAAATCCACGTGCGTGTTCTGCGAAAAGCACCATTTGCATGCACATCTTGTGGTTTTGCAGAAAACTTCAATCTCGTCTACCAAAAGATGCATGTGCATGCTTAAAACGCGTTTTCGCACGAATCCGTGCGCGGGTGCTAAAAAGAGCAGCATCGGCATGCTTAGCACGTTGTTTGGTAGAAATCCACGTGCACGTTCTGCGAAAAGCACCATTTGCATGCACATCTTGTGGTTTTGCAGAAAACTTCAATCTCGTCTACCAAAAGATGCATGTGCATGCTTAAAACGCGTTTTCGCACAAATCCGTGCGCGGGTGCTAAAAAGAGCAGCATCGGCATGCTTAGCACGTCGTTTGGTAGAAATCCACGTGCGCGTTCTGCCAAGAGCACCATTTGCATGCACATCTTGTGGTTTTGCAGAAAACTTCATCCGCGTCTACCAAAAGATGCATGTGCATGCTTAAAACGCGTTTTCGCACGAATCCGTGCGCGGGTGCTGAAAAGAGCAGCATCGGCATGCTTAGCACGTCGTTTGGTAGAAATCCACGTGCGCGTTCTGCCAAAAGCACCATTTGCATGCACATCTTGTGGTTTTGCAGAAAACTTCATCCGCGTCTACTAAAAGATGCATGTGCATGCTTAAAACGCGTTTTCGCACGAATCCGTGCGCGGGTGCTAAAAAGAGCAGCATCGGCATGCTTAGCACGTTGTTTGGTAGAAATCCACGTGCGCGTTCTGCGAAAAGCACCATTTGCATGCACATCTTGTGGTTTTGCAGAAAACTTCAATCTCGTCTACCAAAAGATGCATGTGCATGCTTAAAACGCGTTTTCGCACAAATCCGTGCGCGGGTGCTAAAAAGAGCAGCATCGGCATGCTTAGCACGTCGTTTGGTAGAAATCCACGTGCGCGTTCTGCCAAAAGCACCATTTGCATGCACATCTTGTGGTTTTGCAGAAAACTTCATCCGCGTCTACCAAAAGATGCATGTGCATGCTTAAAACGCGTTTTCGCACGAATCCGTGCGCGGGTGCTAAAAAGAGCAGCATCGGCATGCTTAGCACGTTGTTTGGTAGAAATCCACGTGCGCGTTCTGCGAAAAGCACCATTTGCATGCACATCTTGTGGTTTTGCAGAAAACTTCAATCTCGTCTACCAAAAGATGCATGTGCATGCTTAAAACGCGTTTTCGCACAAATCCGTGCGCGGGTGCTAAAAAGAGCAGCATCGGCATGCTTATCACGTCGTTTGGTAGAAATCCACGTGCGCGTTCTGCCAAAAGCACCATTTGCATGCACATCTTGTGGTTTTGCAGAAAACTTCATCCGCGTCTACCAAAAGATGCATGTGCATGCTTAAAACGCGTTTTCGCACGAATCCGTGCGCGGGTGCTAAAAAGAGCAGCATCGGCATGCTTAGCACGTTGTTTGGTAGAAATCCACGTGCGCGTTCTGCGAAAAGCACCATTTGCATGCACATCTTGTGGTTTTGCAGAAAACTTCAATCTCGTCTACCAAAAGATGCATGTGCATGCTTAAAACGCGTTTTCGCACAAATCCGTGCGCGGGTGCTAAAAAGAGCAGCATCGGCATGCTTAGCACGTTGTTTGGTAGAAATCCACGTGCGCGTTCTGCCACAAGCACCATTTGCATGCACATCTTGTGGTTTTGCAGAAAACTTCAATCTCGTCTACCAAAAGATGCATGTGCATGCTTAAAATGCGTTTTCGCACGAATCCGTGCGCGGGTGCTAAAAAGAGCAGCATCGGCATGCTTAGCACGTTGTTTGGTAGAAATCCACGTGCGCGTTCTGCGAAAAGCACCATTTGCATGCACATCTTGTGGTTTTGCAGAAAACTTCAATCTCGTCTACCAAAAGATGCATGTGCATGCTTAAAACGCGTTTTCGCACGAATCCGTGCGCGGGTGCTAAAAAGAGCAGCATCGGCATGCTTAGCACGTTGTTTGGTAGAAATCCACGTGCGTGTTCTGCGAAAAGCACCATTTGCATGCACATCTTGTGGTTTTGCAGAAAACTTCAATCTCGTCTACCAAAAGATGCATGTGCATGCTTAAAACGCGTTTTCGCACGAATCCGTGCGCGGGTGCTAAAAAGAGCAGCATCGGCATGCTTAGCACGTCGTTTGGTAGAAATCCACGTGCACGTTATGCGAAAAGCACCATTTGCATGCACATCTTGTGGTTTTGCAGAAAACTTCAATCTCGTCTACCAAAAGATGCATGTGCATGCTTAAAACGCGTTTTCGCACGAATCCGTGCGCGGGTGCTAAAAAGAGCAGCATCGGCATGCTTAGCACGTCGTTTGGTAGAAATCCACGTGCACGTTCTGCGAAAAGCACCATTTGCATGCACATCTTGTGGTTTTGCAGAAAACTTCAATCTCGTCTACCAAAAGATGCATGTGCATGCTTAAAACGCGTTTTCGCACAAACCCGTGCGCGGGTGCTAAAAAGAGCAGCATCGGCATGCTTAGCACGTCGTTTGGTAGAAATCCACGTGCGCGTTCTGCCAAGAGCACCATTTGCATGCACATCTTGTGGTTTTGCAGAAAACTTCATCCGCGTCTACCAAAAGATGCATGTGCATGCTTAAAACGCGTTTTCGCACAAATCCGTGCGCGGGTGCTAAAAAGAGCAGCATCGGCATGCTTAGCACGTCGTTTGGTAGAAATCCACGTGCGCGTTCTGCAAAAAGCACCATTTGCATGCACATCTTGTGGTTTTGCAGAAAACTTCATCCGCGTCTACCAAAAGATGCATGTGCATGCTTAAAACGCGTTTTCGCACAAATGCGTGCGCGGGTGCTAAAAAGAGCAGCATCGGCATGCTTAGCACGTCGTTTGGTAGAAATCCACGTGCGCGTTCTGCAAAAAGCACCATTTGCATGCACATCTTGTGGTTTTGCAGAAAACTTCATCCGCGTCTACCAAAAGATGCATGTGCATGCTTAAAACGCGTTTTCGCACAAATGCGTGCGCGGGTGCTAAAAAGAGCAGCATCGGCATGCTTAGCACGTCGTTTGGTAGAAATCCACGTGCGCGTTCTGCAAAAAGCACCATTTGCATGCACATCTTGTGGTTTTGCAGAAAACTTCATCCGCGTCTACCAAAAGATGCATGTGCATGCTTAAAACGCGTTTTCGCACAAATCCGTGCGCGGGTGCTAAAAAGAGCAGCATCGGCATGCTTAGCACGTCGTTTGGTAGAAATCCACGTGCGCGTTCTGCAAAAAGCACCATTTGCATGCACATCTTGTGGTTTTGCAGAAAACTTCATCCGCGTCTACCAAAAGATGCATGTGCATGCTTAAAACGCGTTTTCGCACAAATGCGTGCGCGGGTGCTAAAAAGAGCAGCATCGGCATGCTTAGCACGTCGTTTGGTAGAAATCCACGTGCGCGTTCTGCCAAAAGCACCATTTGCATGCACATCTTGTGGTTTTGCAGAAAACTTCATCCGCGTCTACCAAAAGATGCATGTGCATGCTTAAAACGCGTTTTCGCACAAATGCGTGCGCGGGTGCTAAAAAGAGCAGCATCGGCATGCTTAGCACGTCGTTTGGTAGAAATCCACGTGCGCGTTCTGCAAAAAGCACCATTTGCATGCACATCTTGTGGTTTTGCAGAAAACTTCATCCGCGTCTACCAAAAGATGCATGTGCATGCTTAAAACGCGTTTTCGCACAATGCGTGCGCGGGTGCTAAAAATATCAGCATCGGCATGCTTAGCACGTCGTTTGGTAGAAATCCACGTGCGCGTTCTGCAAAAAGCACCATTTGCATGCACATCTTGTGGTTTTGCAGAAAACTTCATCCGCGTCTACCAAAAGATGCATGTGCATGCTTAAAACGCGTTTTCGCACAAATGCGTGCGCGGGTGCTAAAAACAGCAGCATCGGCATGCTTAGCACTTCGTTTGGTAGAAATCCACGTGCGCGTTCTGCCAAAAGCACCATTTGCATGCACATCTTGTGCTTTTGCAGAAAACTTCATCCGCGTCTACCAAAAGATGCACGTGCATGCTTAAAACGCGTTTTCGCACAAATGCGTGCGCGGGTGCTAAAAAGAGCAGCATCGGCATGCTTAGCACGTCGTTTGGTAGAAATCCACGTGCGCGTTCTGCAAAAAGCACCATTTGCATGCACATCTTGTGGTTTTGCAGAAAACTTCATCCGCGTCTACCAAAAGATGCATGTGCATGCTTAAAACGCGTTTTCGCACAAATGCGTGCGCGGGTGCTAAAAAGAGCAGCATCGGCATGCTTAGCACGTCGTTTGGTAGAAATCCACGTGCGCGTTCTGCCAAAAGCACCATTTGCATGCACATCTTGTGGTTTTGCAGAAAACTTCGTCCGCGTCTACCAAAAGATGCATGTGCATGCTTAAAACGCGTTTTCGCACAAATGCGTGCGCGGGTGCTAAAAAGAGCAGCATCGGCATGCTTAGCACGTCGTTTGGTAGAAATCCACGTGCGCGTTCTGCAAAAAGCACCATTTGCATGCACATCTTGTGGTTTTGCAGAAAACTTCAATCTCGTCTACCAAAAGATGCATGTGCATGCTTAAAACGCGTTTTCGCACGAATCCGTGCGCGGGTGCTAAAAAGAGCAGCATCGGCATGCTTAGCACGTCGTTTGGTAGAAATCCACGTGCACGTTCTGCGAAAAGCACCATTTGCATGCACATCTTGTGGTTTTGCAGAAAACTTCAATCTCGTCTACCAAAAGATGCATGTGCATGCTTAAAACGCGTTTTCGCACGAATCCGTGCGCGGGTGCTAAAAAGAGCAGCATCGGCATGCTTAGCACGTCGTTTGGTAGAAATCCACGTGCACGTTCTGCGAAAAGCACCATTTGCATGCACATCTTGTGGTTTTGCAGAAAACTTCAATCTCGTCTACCAAAAGATGCATGTGCATGCTTAAAACGCGTTTTCGCACAAACCCGTGCGCGGGTGCTAAAAAGAGCAGCATCGGCATGCTTAGCACGTCGTTTGGTAGAAATCCACGTGCGCGTTCTGCCAAGAGCACCATTTGCATGCACATCTTGTGGTTTTGCAGAAAACTTCATCCGCGTCTACCAAAAGATGCATGTGCATGCTTAAAACGCGTTTTCGCACAAATCCGTGCGCGGGTGCTAAAAAGAGCAGCATCGGCATGCTTAGCACGTCGTTTGGTAGAAATCCACGTGCGCGTTCTGCAAAAAGCACCATTTGCATGCACATCTTGTGGTTTTGCAGAAAACTTCATCCGCGTCTACCAAAAGATGCATGTGCATGCTTAAAACGCGTTTTCGCACAAATGCGTGCGCGGGTGCTAAAAAGAGCAGCATCGGCATGCTTAGCACGTCGTTTGGTAGAAATCCACGTGCGCGTTCTGCAAAAAGCACCATTTGCATGCACATCTTGTGGTTTTGCAGAAAACTTCATCCGCGTCTACCAAAAGATGCATGTGCATGCTTAAAACGCGTTTTCGCACAAATGCGTGCGCGGGTGCTAAAAAGAGCAGCATCGGCATGCTTAGCACGTCGTTTGGTAGAAATCCACGTGCGCGTTCTGCAAAAAGCACCATTTGCATGCACATCTTGTGGTTTTGCAGAAAACTTCATCCGCGTCTACCAAAAGATGCATGTGCATGCTTAAAACGCGTTTTCGCACAAATCCGTGCGCGGGTGCTAAAAAGAGCAGCATCGGCATGCTTAGCACGTCGTTTGGTAGAAATCCACGTGCGCGTTCTGCAAAAAGCACCATTTGCATGCACATCTTGTGGTTTTGCAGAAAACTTCATCCGCGTCTACCAAAAGATGCATGTGCATGCTTAAAACGCGTTTTCGCACAAATGCGTGCGCGGGTGCTAAAAAGAGCAGCATCGGCATGCTTAGCACGTCGTTTGGTAGAAATCCACGTGCGCGTTCTGCCAAAAGCACCATTTGCATGCACATCTTGTGGTTTTGCAGAAAACTTCATCCGCGTCTACCAAAAGATGCATGTGCATGCTTAAAACGCGTTTTCGCACAAATGCGTGCGCGGGTGCTAAAAAGAGCAGCATCGGCATGCTTAGCACGTCGTTTGGTAGAAATCCACGTGCGCGTTCTGCAAAAAGCACCATTTGCATGCACATCTTGTGGTTTTGCAGAAAACTTCATCCGCGTCTACCAAAAGATGCATGTGCATGCTTAAAACGCGTTTTCGCACAATGCGTGCGCGGGTGCTAAAAATATCAGCATCGGCATGCTTAGCACGTCGTTTGGTAGAAATCCACGTGCGCGTTCTGCAAAAAGCACCATTTGCATGCACATCTTGTGGTTTTGCAGAAAACTTCATCCGCGTCTACCAAAAGATGCATGTGCATGCTTAAAACGCGTTTTCGCACAAATGCGTGCGCGGGTGCTAAAAACAGCAGCATCGGCATGCTTAGCACTTCGTTTGGTAGAAATCCACGTGCGCGTTCTGCCAAAAGCACCATTTGCATGCACATCTTGTGCTTTTGCAGAAAACTTCATCCGCGTCTACCAAAAGATGCACGTGCATGCTTAAAACGCGTTTTCGCACAAATGCGTGCGCGGGTGCTAAAAAGAGCAGCATCGGCATGCTTAGCACGTCGTTTGGTAGAAATCCACGTGCGCGTTCTGCAAAAAGCACCATTTGCATGCACATCTTGTGGTTTTGCAGAAAACTTCATCCGCGTCTACCAAAAGATGCATGTGCATGCTTAAAACGCGTTTTCGCACAAATGCGTGCGCGGGTGCTAAAAAGAGCAGCATCGGCATGCTTAGCACGTCGTTTGGTAGAAATCCACGTGCGCGTTCTGCCAAAAGCACCATTTGCATGCACATCTTGTGGTTTTGCAGAAAACTTCGTCCGCGTCTACCAAAAGATGCATGTGCATGCTTAAAACGCGTTTTCGCACAAATGCGTGCGCGGGTGCTAAAAAGAGCAGCATCGGCATGCTTAGCACGTCGTTTGGTAGAAATCCACGTGCGCGTTCTGCAAAAAGCACCATTTGCATGCACATCTTGTGGTTTTGCAGAAAACTTCATCCGCGTCTACCAAAAGATGCATTTGCATGCTTAAAACGCGTTTTCGCACAAATGCGTGCGCGGGTGCTAAAAAGAGCAGCATCGGCATGCTTAGCACGTCGTTTGGTAGAAATCCACGTGCGCGTTCTGCAAAAAGCACCATTTGCATGCACATCTTGTGGTTTTGCAGAAAACATCCGCGTCTACCAAAAGATGCATGTGCATGCTTAAAACGCGTTTTCGCACAATGCGTGCGCGGGTGCTAAAAATATCAGCATCGGCATGCTTAGCACGTCGTTTGGTAGAAATCCACGTGCGCGTTCTGCAAAAAGCACCATTTGCATGCACATCTTGTGGTTTTGCAGAAAACTTCATCCGCGTCTACCAAAAGATGCATGTGCATGCTTAAAACGCGTTTTCGCACAAATCCGTGCGCGGGTGCTAAAAAGAGCAGCATCGGCATGCTTAGCACGTCGTTTGGTAGAAATCCACGTGCGCGTTCTGCAAAAAGTACCATTTGCATGCACATCTTGTGGTTTTGCAGAAAACTTCATCCGCGTCTACCAAAAGATGCATGTGCATGCTTAAAACGCGTTTTCGCACAAATGCGTGCGCGGGTGCTAAAAAGAGCAGCATCGGCATGTTTAGCACGTCGTTTGGTAGAAATCCACGTGCGCGTTCTGCCAAAAGCACCATTTGCATGCACATCTTGTGGTTTTGCAGAAAACTTCATCCGCGTCTACCAAAAGATGCATGTGCATGCTTAAAACGCGTTTTCGCACAAATGCGTGCACGGGTGCTAAAAAGAGCAGCATCGGCATGCTTAGCACGTTGTTTGGTAGAAATCCACGTGCGCGTTCTGCGAAAAGCACCATTTGCATGCACATCTTGTGGTTTTGCAGAAAACTTCAATCTCGTCTACCAAAAGATGCATGTGCATGCTTAAAACGCGTTTTCGCACAAATCCGTGCGCGGGTGCTAAAAAGAGCAGCATCGGCATGCTTAGCACGTTGTTTGGTAGAAATCCACGTGCGCGTTCTGCCACAAGCACCATTTGCATGCACATCTTGTGGTTTTGCAGAAAACTTCAATCTCGTCTACCAAAAGATGCATGTGCATGCTTAAAATGCGTTTTCGCACGAATCCGTGCGCGGGTGCTAAAAAGAGCAGCATCGGCATGCTTAGCACGTTGTTTGGTAGAAATCCACGTGCGCGTTCTGCGAAAAGCACCATTTGCATGCACATCTTGTGGTTTTGCAGAAAACTTCAATCTCGTCTACCAAAAGATGCATGTGCATGCTTAAAACGCGTTTTCGCACGAATCCGTGCGCGGGTGCTAAAAAGAGCAGCATCGGCATGCTTAGCACGTTGTTTGGTAGAAGTCCACGTGCGTGTTCTGCGAAAAGCACCATTTGCATGCACATCTTGTGGTTTTGCAGAAAACTTCAATCTCGTCTACCAAAAGATGCATGTGCATGCTTAAAACGCGTTTTCGCACGAATCCGTGCGCGGGTGCTAAAAAGAGCAGCATCGGCATGCTTAGCACGTTGTTTGGTAGAAATCCACGTGCACGTTCTGCGAAAAGCACCATTTGCATGCACATCTTGTGGTTTTGCAGAAAACTTCAATCTCGTCTACCAAAAGATGCATGTGCATGCTTAAAACGCGTTTTCGCACGAATCCGTGCGCGGGTGCTGAAAAGAGCAGCATCGGCATGCTTAGCACGTTGTTTGGTAGAAATCCACGTGCGCGTTCTGCGAAAAGCACCATTTGCATGCACATCTTGTGGTTTTGCAGAAAACTTCAATCTCGTCTACCAAAAGATGCATGTGCATGCTTAAAACGCGTTTTCGCACAAATCCGTGCGCGGGTGCTAAAAAGAGCAGCATCGGCATGCTTAGCACGTCGTTTGGTAGAAATCCACGTGCGCGTTCTGCCAAAAGCACCATTTGCATGCACATCTTGTGGTTTTGCAGAAAACTTCATCCGCGTCTACCAAAAGATGCATGTGCATGCTTAAAACGCGTTTTCGCACGAATCCGTGCGCGGGTGCTAAAAAGAGCAGCATCGGCATGCTTAGCACGTTGTTTGGTAGAAATCCACGTGCGCGTTCTGCGAAAAGCACCATTTGCATGCACATCTTGTGGTTTTGCAGAAAACTTCAATCTCGTCTACCAAAAGATGCATGTGCACGCTTAAAACGCGTTTTCGCACGAATCCGTGCGCGGCTGCTAAAAAGAGCAGCATCGGCATGCTTAGCACGTTGTTTGGTAGAAATCCACGTGCGCGTTCTGCGAAAAGCACCATTTGCATGCACATCTTGTGGTTTTGCAGAAAACTTCAATCTCGTCTACCAAAAGATGCATGTGCATGCTTAAAACGCGTTTTCGCACGAATCCGTGCGCGGGTGCTAAAAAGAGCAGCATCGGCATGCTTAGCACGTTGTTTGGTAGAAATCCACGTGCGCGTTCTGCGAAAAGCACCATTTGCATGCACATCTTGTGGTTTTGCAGTAAACTTCAATCTCGTCTACCAAAAGATGCATGTGCATGCTTAAAACGCGTTTTCGCACGAATCCGTGCGCGGGTGCTAAAAAGAGCAGCATCGGCATGCTTAGCACGTCGTTTGGTAGAAATCCACGTGCGCGTTCTGCCAAGAGCACCATTTGCATGCACATCTTGTGGTTTTGCAGAAAACTTCATTCGCGTCTACCAAAAGATGCATGTGCATGCTTAAAACGCGTTTTCGCACGAATCCGTGCGCGGGTGCTAAAAAGAGCAGCATCGGCATGCTTAGCACGTCGTTTGGTAGAAATCCACGTGCGCGTTCAGCCAGGAGCACCATTTGCATGCACATCTTGTGGTTTTGCAGAAAACTTCATCCGCGTCTACCAAAAGATGCTTGTGCATGCTTAAAACGCGTTTTCGCACGAATCCGTGCGCGGGTGCTAAAAAGAGCAGCATCGGCATGCTTAGCACGTTGTTTGGTAGAAATCCACGTGCGCGTTGTGCGAAAAGCACCATTTGCATGCACATCTTGTGGTTTTGCAGAAAACTTCAATCTCGTCTACCAAAAGATGCATGTGCATGCTTAAAACGCGTTTTCGCACAAATCCGTGCGCGGGTGCTAAAAAGAGCAGCATCGGCATGCTTAGCACGTCGTTTGGTAGAAATCCACGTGCGCGTTCTGCCAAAAGCACCATTTGCATGCACATCTTGTGGTTTTGCAGAAAACGTCATCCCCGTCTACCAAAAGATGCATGTGCATGCTTAAAACGCGTTTTCGCACGAATCCGTGCGCGGGTGCTGAAAAGAGCAGCATCGGCATGCTTAGCACGTTGTTGGGTAGAAATCCACGTGCGCGTTCTGCGAAAAGCACCATTTGCATGCACATCTTGTGGTTTTGCAGAAAACTTCAATCTCGTCTACCAAAAGATGCATGTGCATGCTTAAAACGCGTTTTCGCACAAATCCGTGCGCGGGTGCTAAAAAGAGCAGCATCGGCATGCTTAGCACGTCGTTTGGTAGAAATCCACGTGCGCGTTCTGCCAAAAGCACCATTTCCATGCACATCTTGTGGTTTTGCATAAAACTTCATCCGCGTCTACCAAAAGATGCATGTGCATGCTTAAAACGCGTTTTCGCACGAATCCGTGCGCGGGTGCTAAAAAGAGCAGCATCGGCATGCTTAGCACGTTGTTTGGTAGAAATCCACGTGCGCGTTCTGCGAAAAGCACCATTTGCATGCACATCTTGTGGTTTTGCAGAAAACTTCAATCTCGTCTACCAAAAGATGCATGTGCATGCTTAAAACGCGTTTTCGCACAAATCCGTGCGCGGGTGCTAAAAAGAGCAGCATCGGCATGCTTAGCACGTTGTTTGGTAGAAATCCACGTGCGCGTTCTGCCACAAGCACCATTTGCATGCACATCTTGTGGTTTTGCAGAAAACTTCATCCGCGTCTACCAAAAGATGCATGTGCATGCGTAAAACGCGTTTTCGCACGAATCCGTGCGCGGGTGCTAAAAAGAGCAGCATCGGCATGCTTAGCACGTTGTTTGGTAGAAATCCACGTGCGCGTTCTGCGAAAAGCACCATTTGCATGCACATCTTGTGGTTTTGCAGAAAACTTCAATCTCGTCTACCAAAAGATGCATGTGCATGCTTAAAACGCGTTTTCGCACGAATCCTTGCGCGGGTGCTAAAAAGAGCAGCATCGGCATGCTTAGCACGTTGTTTGGTAGAAATCCACGTGGGCGTTCTGCGAAAAGCACCATTTGCATGCACATCGTGTGGTTTTGCAGAAAACTTCAATCTCGTCTACCAAAAGATGCATGTGCATGCTTAAAACGCGTTTTCGCACGAATCCGTGCGCGGGTGCTAAAAAGAGCAGCATCGGCATGCTTATCACGTCGTTTGGTAGAAATCCACGTGCGCGTTCTGCCAAAAGCACCATTTGCATGCACATCTTGTGGTTTTGCAGAAAACTTCATCCGCGTCTACCAAAAGATGCATGTGCATGCTTAAAACGCGTTTTCGCACGAATCCGTGCGCGGGTGCTAAAAAGAGCAGCATCGGCATGCTTAGCACGTTGTTTGGTAGAAATCCACGTGCGCGTTCTGCGAAAAGCACCATTTGCATGCACATCTTGTGGTTTTGCAGAAAACTTCAATCTCGTCTACCAAAAGATGCATGTGCATGCTTAAAACGCGTTTTCGCACAAATCCGTGCGCGGGTGCTAAAAAGAGCAGCATCGGCATGCTTAGCACGTTGTTTGGTAGAAATCCACGTGCGCGTTCTGCCACAAGCACCATTTGCATGCACATCTTGTGGTTTTGCAGAAAACTTCAATCTCGTCTACCAAAAGATGCATGTGCATGCTTAAAATGCGTTTTCGCACGAATCCGTGCGCGGGTGCTAAAAAGAGCAGCATCGGCATGCTTAGCACGTTGTTTGGTAGAAATCCACGTGCGCGTTCTGCGAAAAGCACCATTTGCATGCACATCTTGTGGTTTTGCAGAAAACTTCAATCTCGTCTACCAAAAGATGCATGTGCATGCTTAAAACGCGTTTTCGCACGAATCCGTGCGCGGGTGCTAAAAAGAGCAGCATCGGCATGCTTAGCACGTTGTTTGGTAGAAATCCACGTGCGTGTTCTGCGAAAAGCACCATTTGCATGCACATCTTGTGGTTTTGCAGAAAACTTCAATCTCGTCTACCAAAAGATGCATGTGCATGCTTAAAACGCGTTTTCGCACGAATCCGTGCGCGGGTGCTAAAAAGAGCAGCATCGGCATGCTTAGCACGTCGTTTGGTAGAAATCCACGTGCACGTTATGCGAAAAGCACCATTTGCATGCACATCTTGTGGTTTTGCAGAAAACTTCAATCTCGTCTACCAAAAGATGCATGTGCATGCTTAAAACGCGTTTTCGCACGAATCCGTGCGCGGGTGCTAAAAAGAGCAGCATCGGCATGCTTAGCACGTCGTTTGGTAGAAATCCACGTGCACGTTCTGCGAAAAGCACCATTTGCATGCACATCTTGTGGTTTTGCAGAAAACTTCAATCTCGTCTACCAAAAGATGCATGTGCATGCTTAAAACGCGTTTTCGCACAAACCCGTGCGCGGGTGCTAAAAAGAGCAGCATCGGCATGCTTAGCACGTCGTTTGGTAGAAATCCACGTGCGCGTTCTGCCAAGAGCACCATTTGCATGCACATCTTGTGGTTTTGCAGAAAACTTCATCCGCGTCTACCAAAAGATGCATGTGCATGCTTAAAACGCGTTTTCGCACAAATCCGTGCGCGGGTGCTAAAAAGAGCAGCATCGGCATGCTTAGCACGTCGTTTGGTAGAAATCCACGTGCGCGTTCTGCAAAAAGCACCATTTGCATGCACATCTTGTGGTTTTGCAGAAAACTTCATCCGCGTCTACCAAAAGATGCATGTGCATGCTTAAAACGCGTTTTCGCACAAATGCGTGCGCGGGTGCTAAAAAGAGCAGCATCGGCATGCTTAGCACGTCGTTTGGTAGAAATCCACGTGCGCGTTCTGCAAAAAGCACCATTTGCATGCACATCTTGTGGTTTTGCAGAAAACTTCATCCGCGTCTACCAAAAGATGCATGTGCATGCTTAAAACGCGTTTTCGCACAAATGCGTGCGCGGGTGCTAAAAAGAGCAGCATCGGCATGCTTAGCACGTCGTTTGGTAGAAATCCACGTGCGCGTTCTGCAAAAAGCACCATTTGCATGCACATCTTGTGGTTTTGCAGAAAACTTCATCCGCGTCTACCAAAAGATGCATGTGCATGCTTAAAACGCGTTTTCGCACAAATCCGTGCGCGGGTGCTAAAAAGAGCAGCATCGGCATGCTTAGCACGTCGTTTGGTAGAAATCCACGTGCGCGTTCTGCAAAAAGCACCATTTGCATGCACATCTTGTGGTTTTGCAGAAAACTTCATCCGCGTCTACCAAAAGATGCATGTGCATGCTTAAAACGCGTTTTCGCACAAATGCGTGCGCGGGTGCTAAAAAGAGCAGCATCGGCATGCTTAGCACGTCGTTTGGTAGAAATCCACGTGCGCGTTCTGCCAAAAGCACCATTTGCATGCACATCTTGTGGTTTTGCAGAAAACTTCATCCGCGTCTACCAAAAGATGCATGTGCATGCTTAAAACGCGTTTTCGCACAAATGCGTGCGCGGGTGCTAAAAAGAGCAGCATCGGCATGCTTAGCACGTCGTTTGGTAGAAATCCACGTGCGCGTTCTGCAAAAAGCACCATTTGCATGCACATCTTGTGGTTTTGCAGAAAACTTCATCCGCGTCTACCAAAAGATGCATGTGCATGCTTAAAACGCGTTTTCGCACAATGCGTGCGCGGGTGCTAAAAATATCAGCATCGGCATGCTTAGCACGTCGTTTGGTAGAAATCCACGTGCGCGTTCTGCAAAAAGCACCATTTGCATGCACATCTTGTGGTTTTGCAGAAAACTTCATCCGCGTCTACCAAAAGATGCATGTGCATGCTTAAAACGCGTTTTCGCACAAATGCGTGCGCGGGTGCTAAAAACAGCAGCATCGGCATGCTTAGCACTTCGTTTGGTAGAAATCCACGTGCGCGTTCTGCCAAAAGCACCATTTGCATGCACATCTTGTGCTTTTGCAGAAAACTTCATCCGCGTCTACCAAAAGATGCACGTGCATGCTTAAAACGCGTTTTCGCACAAATGCGTGCGCGGGTGCTAAAAAGAGCAGCATCGGCATGCTTAGCACGTCGTTTGGTAGAAATCCACGTGCGCGTTCTGCAAAAAGCACCATTTGCATGCACATCTTGTGGTTTTGCAGAAAACTTCATCCGCGTCTACCAAAAGATGCATGTGCATGCTTAAAACGCGTTTTCGCACAAATGCGTGCGCGGGTGCTAAAAAGAGCAGCATCGGCATGCTTAGCACGTCGTTTGGTAGAAATCCACGTGCGCGTTCTGCCAAAAGCACCATTTGCATGCACATCTTGTGGTTTTGCAGAAAACTTCATCCGCGTCTACCAAGATGCATGTGCATGCTTAAAACGCGTTTTCGCACAAATGCGTGCGCGGGTGCTAAAAAGAGCAGCATCGGCATGCTTAGCACGTCGTTTGGTAGAAATCCACGTGCGCGTTCTGCCAAAAGCACCATTTGCATGCACATCTTGTGGTTTTGCAGAAAACTTCATCCGCGTCTACCAAAAGATGCATGTGCATGCTTAAAACGCGTTTTCGCACAAATCCGTGCGCGGGTGCTAAAAAGAGCAGCATCGGCAAGCTTAGCACATCGTTTGGTAGAAATCTACGTGCGCGTTCTGCAAAAAGCACCATTTGCATGCACATCTTGTGGTTTTGCAGAAAACTTCATCCGCGTCTACCAAAAGATGCATGTGCATGCTTAAAACGCGTTTTCGCACAAATGCGTGCGCGGGTGCTAAAAAGAGCAGCATCGGCATGCTTAGCACGTCGTTTGGTAGAAATCCACGTGCGCGTTCTGCAAAAAGCACCATTTGCATGCACATCTTGTGGTTTTGCAGAAAACTTCATCCGCGTCTACCAAAAGATGCATGTGCATGCTTAAAACGCGTTTTCGCACAAATGCGTGCGCGGGTGCTAAAAAGAGCAGCATCGGCATGCTTAGCACGTCGTTTGGTAGAAATCCACGTGCGCGTTCTGCAAAAAGCACCATTTGCATGCACATCTTGTGGTTTTGCAGAAAACTTCATCCGCGTCTACCAAAAGATGCATTTGCATGCTTAAAACGCGTTTTCGCACAAATCCGTGCGCGGGTGCTAAAAAGAGCAGCATCGGCAAGCTTAGCACATCGTTTGGTAGAAATCTACGTGCGCGTTCTGCAAAAAGCACCATTTGCATGCACATCTTGTGGTTTTGCAGAAAACATCCGCGTCTACCAAAAGATGCATGTCCATGCTTAAAACGCGTTTTCGCACAATGCGTGCGCGGGTGCTAAAAAGAGCAGCATCGGCAAGCTTAGCACATCGTTTGGTAGAAATCTACGTGCGCGTTCTGCAAAAAGCACCATTTGCATGCACATCTTGTGGTTTTGCAGAAAACTTCATCCGCGTCTACCAAAAGATGCATGTGCATGCTTAAAACGCGTTTTCGCACAAATGCGTGCGCGGGTGCTAAAAAGAGCAGCATCGGCATGCTTAGCACGTCGTTTGGTAGAAATCCACGTGCGCGTTCTGCAAAAAGCACCATTTGCATGCACATCTTGTGGTTTTGCAGAAAACTTCATCCGCGTCTACCAAAAGATGCATGTGCATGCTTAAAACGCGTTTTCGCACAAATGCGTGCGCGGGTGCTAAAAAGAGCAGCATCGGCATGCTTAGCACGTCGTTTGGTAGAAATCCACGTGCGCGTTCTGCAAAAAGCACCATTTGCATGCACATCTTGTGGTTTTGCAGAAAACTTCATCCGCGTCTACCAAAAGATGCATTTGCATGCTTAAAACGCGTTTTCGCACAAATCCGTGCGCGGGTGCTAAAAAGAGCAGCATCGGCAAGCTTAGCACATCGTTTGGTAGAAATCTACGTGCGCGTTCTGCAAAAAGCACCATTTGCATGCACATCTTGTGGTTTTGCAGAAAACTTCATTCGCGTCTACCAAAAGATGCATGTGCATGCTTAAAACGCGTTTTCGCACAAATGCGTGCGCGGGTGCTAAAAAGAGCAGCATCGGCATGCTTAGCACGCCGTTTGGTAGAAATCCACGAGCGCGTTCTGCAAAAAGCACCATTTGCATGCACATCTTGTGGTTTTGCAGAAAACTTCATCCGCGTCTACCAAAAGATGCATGTGCATGTTTAAACGCGTTTTCGCACAAATGC
The DNA here is from genome assembly GCF_023375885.2 of Dermacentor andersoni. Classification (NCBI taxonomy): domain Eukaryota; kingdom Metazoa; phylum Arthropoda; class Arachnida; order Ixodida; family Ixodidae; genus Dermacentor; species Dermacentor andersoni. The sequence continues at coordinate 51,557 of NW_027314921.1, read as the reverse complement.
GTGCGCGGGTGCTAAGAAGAGCAGCATCGGCATGCTTAGCACGTCGTTTGGTAGAAATCCACGTGCGCGTTCTGCCAAAAGCACCATTTGCATGCACATCTTGTGGTTTTGCAGAAAACTTCATCCGCGTCTACCAAAAGATGCATGGGCATGCTTAAAACGCGTTTTCGCACAAATCCGTGCGCGGGTGCTAAAAAGAGCAGCATCGGCATGCTTAGCACGTCGTTTGGTAGAAATCCACGTGCGCGTTCTGCAAAAAGCACCATTTGCATGCACATCTTGTGGTTTTGCAGAAAACTTCATCCGCGTCTACCAAAAGATGCATGTGCATGCTTAAAACGCGTTTTCGCACAAATGCGTGCGCGGGTGCTAAAAAGAGCAGCATCGGCATGCTTAGCACGTCGTTTGGTAGAAATCCACGTGCGCGTTCTGCAAAAAGCACCATTTGCATGCACATCTTGTGGTTTTGCAGAAAACTTCATCCGCGTCTACCAAAAGATGCATGTGCATGCTTAAAACGCGTTTTCGCACAAATGCGTGCGCGGGTGCTAAAAAGAGCAGCATCGGCATGCTTAGCACGTCGTTTGGTAGAAATCCACGTGCGCGTTCTGCAAAAAGCACCATTTGCATGCACATCTTGTGGTTTTGCAGAAAACTTCATCCGCGTCTACCAAAAGATGCATGTGCATGCTTAAAACGCGTTTTCGCACAAATGCGTGCGCGGGTGCTAAAAAGAGCAGCATCGGCATGCTTAGCACGTCGTTTGGTAGAAATCCACGTGCGCGTTCTGCCAAAAGCACCATTTGCATGCACATCTTGTGGTTTTGCAGAAAACTTCATCCGCGTCTACCAAAAGATGCATGTGCATGCTTAAAACGCGTTTTCGCACAAATGCGTGCGCGGGTGCTAAAAATAGCAGCATCGGCATGCTTAGCACGTCGTTTGGTAGAAATCCACGTGCGCGTTCTGCAAAAAGCACCATTTGCATGCACATCTTGTGGTTTTGCAGAAAACTTCATCCGCGTCTACCAAAAGATGCATGTGCATGCTTAAAACGCGTTTTCGCACAAATGCGTGCGCGGGTGCTAAAAAGAGCAGCATCGGCATGCTTAGCACGTCGTTTGGTAGAAATCCACGTGCGCGGTCTGCAAAAAGCACCATATGCATGCACATCTTGTGGTTTTGCAGAAAACTTCATCCGCGTCTACCAAAAGATGCATGTGCATGCTTAAAACGCGTTTTCGCACAAATGCGTGCGCGGGTGCTAAAAATAGCAGCATCGGCATGCTTAGCACGTCGTTTGGTAGAAATCCACGTGCGCGTTCTGCAAAAAGCACCATTTGCATGCACATCTTGTGGTTTTGCAGAAAACTTCATCCGCGTCTACCAAAAGATGCATGTGCATGCTTAAAACGCGTTTTCGCACAAATGCGTGCGCGGGTGCTAAAAAGAGCAGCATCGGCATGATTAGCACGTCGTTTGGTAGAAATCTACGTGCGCGTTCTGCCAAAAGCACCATTTGCATGCACATCTTGTGGTTTTGCAGAAAACTTCATCCGCGTCTACCAAAAGATGCATGTGCATGCTTAAAACGCGTTTTCGCACAAATCCGTGCGCGGGTGCTAAAAAGAGCAGCATCGGCATGCTTAGCACGTCGTTTGGTAGAAATCCACGTGCGCGTTCTGCAAAAAGCACCATTTGCATGCACATCTTGTGGTTTTGCAGAAAACTTCATCCGCGTCTACCAAAAGATGCATGTGCATGCTTAAAACGCGTTTTCGCACAAATGCGTGCGCGGGTGCTAAAAAGAGCAGCATCGGCATGCTTAGCACGTCGTTTGGTAGAAATCCACGTGCGCGTTCTGCCAAAAGCACCATTTGCATGCACATCTTGTGGTTTTGCAGAAAACTTCATCCGCGTCTACCAAAAGATGCATGTGCATGCTTAAAACGCGTTTTCGCACAAATGCGTGCGCGGGTGCTAAAAATAGCAGCATCGGCATGCTTAGCACGTCGTTTGGTAGAAATCCACGTGCGCGTTCTGCAAAAAGCACCATTTGCATGCACATCTTGTGGTTTTGCAGAAAACTTCATCCGCGTCTACCAAAAGATGCATGTGCATGCTTAAAACGCGTTTTCGCACAAATGCGTGCGCGGGTGCTAAAAAGAGCAGCATCGGCATGCTTAGCACGTCGTTTGGTAGAAATCCACGTGCGCGTTCTGCAAAAAGCACCATTTGCATGCACATCTTGTGGTTTTGCAGAAAACTTCATCCGCGTCTACCAAAAGATGCATGTGAATGCTTAAAACGCGTTTTCGCACAAATGCGTGCGCGGGTGCTAAAAAGAGCAGCATCGGCATGCTTAGCACGTCGCTTGGTAGAAATCCACGTGCGCGTTCTGCAAAAAGCACCATTTGCATGCACATCTTGTGGTTTTGCAGAAAACTTCATCCGCGTCTACCAAAAGATGCATTTGCATGCTTAAAACGCGTTTTCGCACAAATGCGTGCGCGGGTGCTAAAAAGAGCAGCATCGGCATGCTTAGCACGTCGTTTGGTAGAAATCCACGTGCGCGTTCTGCAAAAAGCACCATTTGCATGCACATCTTGTGGTTTTGCAGAAAACTTCATCCGCGTCTACCAAAAGATGCATGTGCATGCTTAAAACGCGTTTTCGCACAAATGCGTGCGCGGGTGCTAAAAAGAGCAGCATCGGCATGCTTAGCACGTCGTTTGGTAGAAATCCACGTGCGCGTTCTGCCAAAAGCACCATTTGCATGCACATCTTGTGGTTTTGCAGAAAACTTCATCCGCGTCTACCAAAAGATGCATGTGCATGCTTAAAACGCGTTTTCGCACAAATCCGTGCGCGGGTGCTAAAAAGAGCAGCATCGGCATGCTTAGCACGTCGTTTGGTAGAAATCCACGTGCGCGTTCTGCAAAAAGTACCATTTGCATGCACATCTTGTGGTTTTGCAGAAAACTTCATCCGCGTCTACCAAAAGATGCATGTGCATGCTTAAAACGCGTTTTCGCACAAATGCGTGCGCGGGTGCTAAAAAGAGCAGCATCGGCATGTTTAGCACGTCGTTTGGTAGAAATCCACGTGCGCGTTCTGCCAAAAGCACCATTTGCATGCACATCTTGTGGTTTTGCAGAAAACTTCATCCGCGTCTACCAAAAGATGCATGTGCATGCTTAAAACGCGTTTTCGCACAAATGCGTGCGCGGGTGCTAAAAAGAGCAGCATCGGCATGCTTAGCACGTCGTTTGGTAGAAATCCACGTGCGCGTTCTGCCAAAAGCACCATTTGCATGCACATCTTGTGGTTTTTCAGAAAACTTCATCCGCGTCTACCAAAAGATGCATGTGCATGCTTAAAACGCGTTTTCGCACAAATGCGTGCGCGGGTGCTAAAAAGAGCAGCATCGGCATGCTTAGCACGTCGTTTGGTAGAAATCCACGAGCGCGTTCTGCAAAAAGCACCATTTGCATGCACATCTTGTGGTTTTGCAGAAAACTTCATCCGCGTCTACCAAAAGATGCATGTGCATGCTTAAAACGGGTTTTCGCACAAATGCGTGCGCGGGTGCTAAAAAAGAGCAGCATCGGCATGCTTAGCACGTCGTTTGGTAGAAATCCACGTGCGCGTTCTGCAAAAAGCAGCATTTGCATGCACATTTTGTGGTTTTGCAGAAAACTTCATCCGCGTCTACCAAAAGATGCATGTGCATGCTTAAAACGCGTTTTCGCACAAATGCGTGCGCGGGTGCTAAAAATAGCAGCATCGGCATGCTTAGCACGTCGTTTGGTAGAAATCCACGTGCGCGTTCTGCAAAAAGCACCATTTGCATGCACATCTTGTGGTTTTGCAGAAAACTTCATCCGCGTCTATCAAAAGATGCATGTGCATGCTTAAAACGCGTTTTCGCACAAATGCGTGCGCGGGTGCTAAAAAGAGCAGCATCGGCATGCTTAGCACGTCGTTTGGTAGAAATCCACGTGCGCGTTCTGCAAAAAGCACCATATGCATGCACATCTTGTGGTTTTGCAGAAAACTTCATTCGCGTCTACCAAAAGATGCATGTGCATGCTTAAAACGCGTTTTCGCACAAATGCGTGCGCGGGTGCTAAAAATAGCAGCATCGGCATGCTTAGCACGTCGTTTGGTAGAAATCCACGTGCGCGTTCTGCAAAAAGCACCATTTGCATGCACATCTTGTGGTTTTGCAGAAAACTTCATCCGCGTCTACCAAAAGATGCATGTGCATGCTTAAAACGCGTTTTCGCACAAATGCGTGCGCGGGTGCTAAAAAGAGCAGCATCGGCATGATTAGCACGTCGTTTGGTAGAAATCTACGTGCGCGTTCTGCCAAAAGCACCATTTGCATGCACATCTTGTGGTTTTGCAGAAAACTTCATCCGCGTCTACCAAAAGATGCATGTGCATGCTTAAAACGCGTTTTCGCACAAATCCGTGCGCGGGTGCTAAAAAGAGCAGCATCGGCATGCTTAGCACGTCGTTTGGTAGAAATCCACGTGCGCGTTCTGCAAAAAGCAACATTTGCATGCACATATTGTGGTTTTGCAGAAAACTTCATCCGCGTCTACCAAAAGATGCATGTGCATGCTTAAAACGCGTTTTCGCACAAATGCGTGCGCGGGCTCTAAAAAGAGCAGCATCGGCATGCTTAGCACGTCGTTTGGTAGAAATCCACGTGCGCGTTCTGCCAAAAGCACCATTTGCATGCACATCTTGTGGTTTTGCAGAAAACTTCATCCGCGTCTACCAAAAGATGCATGTGCATGCTTAAAACGCGTTTTCGCACAAATCCGTGCGCGGGTGCTAAAAAGAGCAGCATCGGCAAGCTTAGCACATCGTTTGGTAGAAATCTACGTGCGCGTTCTGCAAAAAGCACCATTTGCATGCACATCTTGTGGTTTTGCAGAAAACTTCATTCGCGTCTACCAAAAGATGCATGTGCATGCTTAAAACGCGTTTTCGCACAAATGCGTGCGCGGGTGCTAAAAAGAGCAGCATCGGCATGCTTAGCACGCCGTTTGGTAGAAATCCACGAGCGCGTTCTGCAAAAAGCACCATTTGCATGCACATCTTGTGGTTTTGCAGAAAACTTCATCCGCGTCTACCAAAAGATGCATGTGCATCCTTAAAACGCGTTTTCGCACAAATGCGTGCGCGGGTGCTAAAAAGAGCAGCATCGGCATGCTTAGCACGTCGTTTGGTAGAAATCCACGAGCGCGTTCTGCAAAAAGCACCATTTGCATGCACATCTTGTGGTTTTGCAGAAAACTTCATCCGCGTCTACCAAAAGATGCATGTGCATGCTTAAAACGGGTTTTCGCACAAATGCGTGCGCGGGTGCTAAAAAGAGCAGCATCGGCATGCTTAGCACGTCGTTTGGTAGAAATACACGTGCGCGTTCTGCAAAAAGCACCATTTGCATGCACATTTTGTGGTTTTGCAGAAAACTTCATCCGCGTCTACCAAAACATGCATGTGCATGCTTAAAACGCGTTTTCGCACAAATGCGTGCGCGGGTGCTAAAAATAGCAGCATCGGCATGCTTAGCACGTCGTTTGGTAGAAATCCACGTGCGCGTTCTGCAAAAAGCACCATTTGCATGCACATCTTGTGGTTTTGCAGAAAACTTCATCCGCGTCTATCAAAAGATGCATGTGCATGCTTAAAACGCGTTTTCGCACAAATGCGTGCGCGGGTGCTAAAAAGAGCAGCATCGGCATGCTTAGCACGTCGTTTGGTAGAAATCCACGTGCGCGTTCTGCAAAAAGCACCATATGCATGCACATCTTGTGGTTTTGCAGAAAACTTCATTCGCGTCTACCAAAAGATGCATGTGCATGCTTAAAACGCGTTTTCGCACAAATGCGTGCGCGGGTGCTAAAAATAGCAGCATCGGCATGCTTAGCACGTCGTTTGGTAGAAATCCACGTGCGCGTTCTGCAAAAAGCACCATTTGCATGCACATCTTGTGGTTTTGCAGAAAACTTCATCCGCGTCTACCAAAAGATGCATGTGCATGCTTAAAACGCGTTTTCGCACAAATGCGTGCGCGGGTGCTAAAAAGAGCAGCATCGGCATGATTAGCACGTCGTTTGGTAGAAATCTACGTGCGCGTTCTGCCAAAAGCACCATTTGCATGCACATCTTGTGGTTTTGCAGAAAACTTCATCCGCGTCTACCAAAAGATGCATGTGCATGCTTAAAACGCGTTTTCGCACAAATCCGTGCGCGGGTGCTAAAAAGAGCAGCATCGGCATGCTTAGCACGTCGTTTGGTAGAAATCCACGTGCGCGTTCTGCAAAAAGCACCATTTGCATGCACATCTTGTGGTTTTGCAGAAAACTTCATTCGCGTCTACCAAAAGATGCATGTGCATGCTTAAAACGCGTTTTCGAACAAATGCGTGCGCGGGTGCTAAAAAGAGCAGCATCGGCATGCTTAGCACGCCGTTTGGTAGAAATCCACGAGCGCGTTCTGCAAAAAGCACCATTTGCATGCACATCTTGTGGTTTTGCAGAAAACTTCATTCGCGTCTACCAAAAGATGCATGTGCATGCTTAAAACGTGTTTTCGCACAAATGCGTGCGCGGGTGCTAAAAAGAGCAGCATCGGCATGCTTAGCACGTCGTTTGCTAGAAATCCACGAGCGCGTTCTGCAAAAAGCACCATTTGCATGCACATCTTGTGGTTTTGCAGAAAACTTCATCCGCGTCAACCAAAAGATGCATGTGCATGCTTAAAACGCGTTTTCGCACAAATCCGTGCGCGGGTGCTAAAAAGAGCAGCATCGGCATGCTTAGCACGTCGTTTGGTAGAAATCCACGTGCGCGTTCTGCAAAAAGCACCATTTGCATGCACATCTTGTGGTTTTGCAGAAAACTTCATCCGCGTCTACCAAAAGATGCATGTGCATGCTTAAAACGCGTTTTCGCACAAATGCGTGCGCGGGTGCTAAAAAGAGCAGCATCGGCATGCTTAGCACGTCGTTTGGTAGAAATCCACGAGCGCGTTCTGCAAAAAGCACCATTTGCATGCACATCTTGTGGTTTTGCAGAAAACTTCATCCGCGTCTACCAAAAGATGCATGTGCATGCTTAAAACGGGTTTTCGCACAAATGCGTGCGCGGGTGCTAAAAAGAGCAGCATCGGCATGCTTAGCACGTCGTTTGGTAGAAATCCACGTGCGCGTTCTGCAAAAAGCACCATTTGCATGCACATTTTGTGGTTTTGCAGAAAACTTCATCCGCGTCTACCAAAAGATGCATGTGCATGCTTAAAACGCGTTTTCGCACAAATGCGTGCGCGGGTGCTAAAAATAGCAGCATCGGCATGCTTAGCACGTCGTTTGGTAGAAATCCACGTGCGCGTTCTGCAAAAAGCACCATTTGCATGCACATCTTGTGGTTTTGCAGAAAACTTCATCCGCGTCTATCAAAAGATGCATGTGCATGCTTAAAACGCGTTTTCGCACAAATGCGTGCGCGGGTGCTAAAAAGAGCAGCATCGGCATGCTTAGCACGTCGTTTGGTAGAAATCCACGTGCGCGTTCTGCAAAAAGCACCATATGCATGCACATCTTGTGGTTTTGCAGAAAACTTCATTCGCGTCTACCAAAAGATGCATGTGCATGCTTAAAACGCGTTTTCGCACAAATGCGTGCGCGGGTGCTAAAAATAGCAGCATCGGCATGCTTAGCACGTCGTTTGGTAGAAATCCACGTGCGCGTTCTGCAAAAAGCACCATTTGCATGCACATCTTGTGGTTTTGCAGAAAACTTCATCCGCGTCTACCAAAAGATGCATGTGCATGCTTAAAACGCGTTTTCGCACAAATGCGTGCGCGGGTGCTAAAAAGAGCAGCATCGGCATGATTAGCACGTCGTTTGGTAGAAATCTACGTGCGCGTTCTGCCAAAAGCACCATTTGCATGCACATCTTGTGGTTTTGCAGAAAACTTCATCCGCGTCTACCAAAAGATGCATGTGCATGCTTAAAACGCGTTTTCGCACAAATCCGTGCGCGGGTGCTAAAAAGAGCAGCATCGGCATGCTTAGCACGTCGTTTGGTAGAAATCCACGTGCGCGTTCTGCAAAAAGCAACATTTGCATGCACATCTTGTGGTTTTGCAGAAAACTTCATCCGCGTCTACCAAAAGATGCATGTGCATGCTTAAAACGCGTTTTCGCACAAATGCGTGCGCGGGTGCTAAAAAGAGCAGCATCGGCATGCTTAGCACGTCGTTTGGTAGAAATCCACGTGCGCGTTCTGCCAAAAGCACCATTTGCATGCACATCTTGTGGTTTTGCAGAAAACTTCATCCGCGTCTACCAAAAGATGCATGTGCATGCTTAAAACGCGTTTTCGCACAAATCCGTGCGCGGGTGCTAAAAAGAGCAGCATCGGCAAGCTTAGCACATCGTTTGGTAGAAATCTACGTGCGCGTTCTGCAAAAAGCACCATTTGCATGCACATCTTGTGGTTTTGCAGAAAACTTCATTCGCGTCTACCAAAAGATGCATGTGCATGCTTAAAACGCGTTTTCGCACAAATGCGTGCGCGGGTGCTAAAAAGAGCAGCATCGGCATGCTTAGCACGCCGTTTGGTAGAAATCCACGAGCGCGTTCTGCAAAAAGCACCATTTGCATGCACATCTTGTGGTTTTGCAGAAAACTTCATCCGCGTCTACCAAAAGATGCATGTGCATGCTTAAAACGCGTTTTCGCACAAATGCGTGCGCGGGTGCTAAGAAGAGCAGCATCGGCATGCTTAGCACGTCGTTTGGTAGAAATCCACGTGCGCGTTCTGCCAAGAAGAAGGCGCATAACCGGTGGGACGCGCTTCACATCGGCTTCGCAGTTTTTCGATGACTGTGCCGGATTATCACCTTGTGCTACAAAAATTCTTGCACCAAGTGTTCCGTGTAGTCATCAGGACCACGAGGATACCTGCCTTTAAGGTAGGGGACCATTTTTGGGACTTTAAGGACGATTGTGTGCCCACCTAAGGCGAATCGTCGCTAAGCCTAGGCTTGCTCCGCCGACCGCTTGGCCTAGCCGCCGCGGCCGACGGGCGGTCGCTGCTGGAACGCACATTATTGCGAACTCTACCTGCATCATGGCCACTCCCATGAGTGTTGAAATAGAGGGGGAGGATATTCAACCCGAAGAAGTGACCAGGACCCTGGGCTGGCGCATCGCCGGTGAACGCAAGTCCCGACCACGTCAGCGAGACCTAGGTCTACCCAATGCACTTCAATCGAAACCCTCCGGTGCCGGTCGTAGACCCGAGAACGCCAAAGATACGTTAATCAAGAGAGCGCGCATGCCTGCACTGCCCCGAGACGATACCAAGATCGTGGTGAGACCACGCGGGGGTCTGAATATCAGCAAGGTCGGCCATATGGAAGTTGGCCGGGCCATTTACGCTGCGGCGGGAGTCACAAAAGAAGAATGGATCCGGGACGTGATATGCCCAAATTACCAGCAAAACATCGTCGTCATCAGTACTTCAAAGAGAGAAAATGCTAACCGGTATGTTGGAGTCACCAAGATTGTCGTCCAAGGAAATGAGCACGAGGTCAGCGCCTACGAATCCGCCCCCCATGGCATGACCAAGGGAGTCATACGAGGCGTCCCCCTCGGAGACACCGTTCAAGAAATCAACGAGAACATCGTCAACGAATATAATCCCACTGCTGTAGAGGCCAACCGCATCGCTAACACGACGTCCGTGGTGATCGCCTTCAATGGACCCAAAGTGCCGAACTACGTTCGTTACGGGGGCCTGCTCGCCAAATGCTCGTTATACAGAAAACAGATAGATATCTGCTATCAGTGCGGTCGCCTGGGCCACCGCATGGATGTTTGCCCTGATCCAACAGACCGGATCTGCCGGGGATGTGGTGCTCGAAATCCCGATGAACAGCACAAGTGTACCCCCAAGTGTGACCTCTGTGGAGGAGAACATTTGACCGCAGACAAGGTGTGCAGAGCTCGCTTCAAGATTCCGTACGTGGTACGGAAACGCCGGTGGGAGCGGAAAGATACCAACTACACGCCTGCAGAAGCCTCAAAACCGCCACGTCGGGAGGGAGCAGCTACGTCAGGGTACCGGAATCACTCTCTTTCCCGTGAAGGCGGACGAGGGCGGAGCAGCAGCTGCGCCTCAAAGCCGGGCTTGAGAGCGTCGTCGCCGGGTGACGTGGCCGGCAGCAGCTACAGCGGGGGCCGCCGGGAGTCGCGCTCAAGGTCGAAGACCCGGAGCCAGACACCGTCGAGGAACGCCGCTAAGCAGGTGGGCTGGGCAGTTAGATCTCCTATCGCTCTTAGCAACAAAGATTTCCCTCCCCTTCCCCAGACTCCCAAGAAAGATTGTGAGGAATGCATGCAACTCAAAGCGCTTGTAGTTAAGCAAAATGAGCAAATCAGCGCGCTTCTTGCGCGCATGGAGGCATTAGAAAAATCGAAAAGCAGCGAGGATGTCACAAAACGCAAAATTGCCAAGAGGGACGCTCAACAGGAGCCCCCGGTAACAGCAATGGAGGCAGAGAAAATTGAATCGAGTCCATCTGAGGAACCGGCGTGGGCCAAGCCCATTGAAGCCCTCACCGAGATGGTCACACAGCTTGCCAGCCAAATCGGCTTGATAACGTCCAAGATGGCCAAGTTCGACGCGCTAGAAGCTAATGTCAACCAGCTCATACTAACCACTCAAAAAGCTAAAAAGGGAGCCCCGTATGGGAAACCGTGCATGGGGAGTAGTCTCACGACTACCAACCTGAGCCAGGATTGCGGCCAGGCGTAAAAATAGGAAGGAAGATACCACGATCTTAGCCCAATGGAACTGCCGAGGAATTAAGGACAAAATAGGCGAATTACAGCAATACATAGATAATGCGGAACACAAACCGGATATCCTTGCAATTCAAGAAACGAACTCGCGACCAAAACTCGCGGGGTACGTCACATACACCGATCCCAGTGAGAAAAGCACAGCCATCCTAGTCCGAAGCAACATAGCTGCAACGCAGCACATTACCACCCAGAGAGGGTGTGAACACGTTCTCTTGGAAATTCACAGCAGAGGCATAGGAAGCAAAGACAACATCTTTATACTCAACGCATACTGTCGGCCCTCCAAGAAGAACCTCGACATAGAGGGCACATTACTCGACAGCAAGAGAGAGGCGGGCAGCCGACCCCTATTGATATTAGGAGACTTCAATGCGCCTCACACAATATGGGGTTACAAATTTTGCTCCAAGAGAGGCAGGGTGCTGGCGAACCTCATGGATCAGCACACATTAGCCCTACTCAACGAACCAGACACTCCCACCCGCATGGGCACAAGTACGACCCGGGACACCAGTCCAGACCTTACCCTGCTGAGTGGAACCTTGGACGTGTCGTGGCAGAACACAGGCGCGAACCTGGGGTCGGACCACGATATCCTCAATATTACGATCAGGGGGCCCGCGTTCAAGGCCCGAATGGGAACAACAAAGATAACTGACTGGGACAAACTTCGAAAAAGGCAAGCAGCCGATGAAGATGAGGACACGAACAGCACCAAATCGTATGGGGAATGGGCTAAGGAACAACTCGAGCTCGTAGAAAAATACACCCAGAAAATTGCGACCACACTGCAGACACCCTGTGTGGACGCAAAGCTTGCCCACCTTTGGGAAGCACGACACAGCCTCACCAGACGCTGGAAGAAACAACGACACAACAAGAAACTTCGCAAACGCATCCATGATCTCAACAAGCAAGCAGCTGAATACGCGTCCAAGCTGTGCAGAGAGAACTGGCTGAGCGTGTGTGATGGACTGCAGGGCACCCTTTCTACCAGGAAGACGTGGTGCCTCCTTCGTCACCTGATCGATCCTCTCGGCAGCAAGAGTGCCACTAATCGAAGCCTCACGCGCACCCTCAACAACTATACTGGGGGTGCCGACAAACTCATCAACGACCTGAAGGCCAAGTACCTGAAAACGGAGAAGGGTGATATCGCACCTCCCGACTACGCAGGACCTACCAATGAAGCGTTAGACAAGCCATTCACTGACACCGAGTTGATATCGGCAATCTCCGAGAGCAACAGGGGCAGCGCGCCGGGACCCGATACCATTACCTACAAGATACTTAACAACCTCGGGCACAAGGCCCGCAGACAGCTGCTCGAGTATATGAACCGGGTCTGGGAGTCTGGCAATCTTCCACACGAATGGAAAGAGGCAGAAGTCCGCTTCATACCCAAGCCTGGGAAGACACCTCACATCGACAACATGAGACCGATATCCCTCACGTCCTGCGTGGCGAAGGTCATGGAACGTATGGTTCTTAAGAGGTTGCAGCGACATCTTGATGCCACCGATCAGATGCCAGAGACAATGTATGGCTTTAGGCAGCACCTGGGCACCCAGGATGTTCTCGTACAACTCAACGAACTGGTAATTAAGCGAGCAACGAAGCAATCGCCACGAGCGATACTAGCGCTAGACCTCACAGGTGCCTTTGATAACGTCACACATGAAAGTATCCTCCGCAACCTGCGCAACACGGGTTGTGGAGTGAAAACTTACAACTACATCCGAGACTTTCTTCGTGACCGAACGGCAAGGATCAGAATAGGAGAGGAGACATCCCAACCGATCTCCCTGGGGGATCGAGGAACGCCGCAAGGTTCGGTCCTTTCCCCCCTCCTATTTAACATGGCTCTCCTGCCGTTGCCCAAGCTTCTCGAATCAATAGATGGTCTGGGCCACGCATTATATGCCGACGACATCACCCTCTGGACTGCGAGGGCAGGGTCGGATGGCTGGATGGAAAACACGCTCCAAAAAGCGGCTGACACGATCAACAGCTATGTGAAGACATGTGGCCTTTGCTGTTCGCCTCAAAAATCGGAGCTGACAATAGTCAGACCACGTGCATCAAGGACACAAGCAGAAAACATAGAAATCACTTTGGAAGGGAACCGGATCCTCCCGGTACCTCAACTCAGGATCCTGGGTCTCCTGATCCAGGCAGACGGCAAGGCAACAGCCATGATTAGAAAAATGAAGCTCACGTCAGACCAAATCTTGAACATGATCAGACGAGTGGCCAACAGGCAGAGGGGTCTGAAGGAATCGGACACCTTGCGCCTCGTTGAGGCCTTTGTTATCTCACGAATCGTCTACGCAGCGGCGTACCTGCAGCTCCTCAAGAAGGACGTCTTACAACTTGACGCAATAATCAGGAAAGCCACGAAGCAGGCCCTGGGAATTCCCATAAATTCATCCACGACAAAATTACTTCAAATGGGAGTCCACAACACAGTAGCCGAGCTCGTAGAAGCCCACCTATCCAATCAAAGGGTACGCCTTAGCCAGACCAAGGCGGGCAGAAGCGTCCTCCGCAAGCTAGGATGGCAAGAATCGCACTACACCCGCCACGACCAATTACCCGAAAAGTTCAGTGAGAAGTTGCAATGCAAACCGCTACCACGCAACATGAACCCCACAAGGCATGTCGGACGACGCGACGCCCGGGCAAGAGCCATCTCCAGGACCCTGGAGGAAGACGACACTGTTTTATATACAGACGCCTCTCTATCGAAACGCTCCACGAGGGCAACAGTCGTGGTCACCGGGCTAGAAAAGCTGGTCACCTGCGCATCAATCTACACTCCGTCTTCGGAGGAAGCAGAAGAAGCAGCGATAGCTCTCGCACTCCTACAACCAAACGTCACCAAGATCGTCACGGACTCACAAGCTGCATACAAGAACTACAGATCTGGCTGGGTGTCCCTTGCGGCACTAAAAATTCTTGGTAAAGCTACGCCTCCTAAACAAGCGATCGAATTAGTTTGGGTCCCGGCTCACTCCTCAGTTGAGGGCAATGAATATGCTCATCAACAGGCCCGAGCGCTAAACTCCCGGGCCAACGAGGAGGAGGCAAGGGGATGGCAACCCATCACAAATTATAGAGATATAGTCAAATATTACAGGGACGGCAGGAAGACATTCCCGCACCCCCACCACTCCTTGACCAGAGCCGAACAAACAATATACAGGCAAATCCAGGCAGGATCCTTTCCCCACCCCTGCCTCCAGAACAAGATATACCCAGAGAGATATAAGAACACATGTCCTCACTGCAATGCATTAGGAACCCTTCAGCACGTCATAGGAGAGTGCAATTTTTCCATACACCACCCCCCACCTATACCCATAACTAACCCCCCTGCTATCCCCACCCTTTACGAGCGATGGGAGATCATGCTGTCCAGCCCCGCCCTGGAAGACCAGCTCAGACTGATCCACAGGGGCCAGGCGGCCCTGGAAGCATATGGAGCCCGCGAAGAGGGAGCCACCCCATCAGACGCTTAACGCGTTTCATTTCATAATGGACCAGTAAAGTTTCTCTCTCTCTCTCTCTCTCTCTCTTCTGCCAAAAGCACCATTTGCATGCACATCTTGTGGTTTTGCAGAAAACTTCATCCGCGTCTACCAAAAGATGCATGGGCATGCTTAAAACGCGTTTTCGCCCAAATCCGTGCGCGGGTGCTAAAAAGAGCAGCATCGGCATGCTTAGCACGTCGTTTGGTAGAAATCCACGTGCGCGTTCTGCAAAAAGCACCATTTGCATGCACATCTTGTGGTTTTGCAGAAAACTTCATCCGCGTCTACCAAAAGATGCATGTGCATGCTTAAAACGCGTTTTCGCACAAATGCGTGCGCGGGTGCTAAAAAGAGCAGCATCGGCATGCTTAGCACGTCGTTTGGTAGAAATCCACGTGCGCGTTCTGCAAAAAGCACCATTTGCATGCACATCTTGTGGTTTTGCAGAAAACTTCATCCGCGTCTACCAAAAGATGCATGTGCATGCTTAAAACGCGTTTTCGCACAAATGCGTGCGCGGGTGCTAAAAAGAGCAGCATCGGCATGCTTAGCACGTCGTTTGGTAGAAATCCACGTGCGCGTTCTGCAAAAAGCACCATTTGCATGCACATCTTGTGGTTTTGCAGAAAACTTCATCCGCGTCTACCAAAAGATGCATGTGCATGCTTAAAACGCGTTTTCGCACAAATGCGTGCGCGGGTGCTAAAAAGAGCAGCATCGGCATGCTTAGCACGTCGTTTGGTAGAAATCCACGTGCGCGTTCTGCCAAAAGCACCATTTGCATGCACATCTTGTGGTTTTGCAGAAAACTTCATCCGCGTCTACCAAAAGATGCATGTGCATGCTTAAAACGCGTTTTCGCACAAATGCGTGCGCGGGTGCTAAAAATAGCAGCATCGGCATGCTTAGCACGTCGTTTGGTAGAAATCCACGTGCGCGTTCTGCAAAAAGCACCATTTGCATGCACATCTTGTGGTTTTGCAGAAAACTTCATCCGCGTCTACCAAAAGATGCATGTGCATGCTTAAAACGCGTTTTCGCACAAATGCGTGCGCGGGTGCTAAAAAGAGCAGCATCGGCATGCTTAGCACGTCGTTTGGTAGAAATCCACGTGCGCGGTCTGCAAAAAGCACCATATGCATGCACATCTTGTGGTTTTGCAGAAAACTTCATCCGCGTCTACCAAAAGATGCATGTGCATGCTTAAAACGCGTTTTCGCACAAATGCGTGCGCGGGTGCTAAAAATAGCAGCATCGGCATGCTTAGCACGTCGTTTGGTAGAAATCCACGTGCGCGTTCTGCAAAAAGCACCATTTGCATGCACATCTTGTGGTTTTGCAGAAAACTTCATCCGCGTCTACCAAAAGATGCATGTGCGTGCTTAAAACGCGTTTTCGCACAAATGCGTGCGCGGGTGCTAAAAAGAGCAGCATCGGCATGCTTAGCACGTCGTTTGGTAGAAATCCACGTGCGCGTTCTGCCAAAAGCACCATTTGCATGCACATCTTGTGGTTTTGCAGAAAACTTCATCCGCGTCTACCAAAAGATGCATGTGCATGCTTAAAACGCGTTTTCGCACAAATGCGTGCGCGGGTGCTGAAAATAGCAGCATCGGCATGCTTAGCACGTCGTTTGGTAGAAATCCACGTGCGCGTTCTGCAAAAAGCACCATTTGCATGCACATCTTGTGGTTTTGCAGAAAACTTCATCCGCGTCTACCAAAAGATGCATGTGCATGCTTAAAACGCGTTTTCGCACAAATGCGTGCGCGGGTGCTAAAAAGAGCAGCATCGGCATGATTAGCACGTCGTTTGGTAGAAATCTACGTGCGCGTTCTGCCAAAAGCACCATTTGCATGCACATCTTGTGGTTTTGCAGAAAACTTCATCCGCGTCTACCAAAAGATGCATGTGCATGCTTAAAACGCGTTTTCGCACAAATCCGTGCGCGGGTGCTAAAAAGAGCAGCATCGGCATGCTTAGCACGTCGTTTGGTAGAAATCCACGTGCGCGTTCTGCAAAAAGCACCATTTGCATGCACATCTTGTGGTTTTGCAGAAAACTTCATCCGCGTCTACCAAAAGATGCATGTGCATGCTTAAAACGCGTTTTCGCACAAATGCGTGCGCGGGTGCTAAAAAGAGCAGCATCGGCATGCTTAGCACGTCGTTTGGTAGAAATCCACGTGCGCGTTCTGCCAAAAGCACCATTTGCATGCACATCTTGTGGTTTTGCAGAAAACTTCATCCGCGTCTACCAAAAGATGCATGTGCATGCTTAAAACGCGTTTTCGCACAAATCCGTGCGCGGGTGCTAAAAAGAGCAGCATCGGCAAGCTTAGCACATCGTTTGGTAGAAATCTACGTGCGCGTTCTGCAAAAAGCACCATTTGCATGCACATCTTGTGGTTTTGCAGAAAACTTCATCCGCGTCTACCAAAAGATGCATGTGCATGCTTAAAACGCGTTTTCGCACAAATGCGTGCGCGGGTGCTAAGAAGAGCAGCATCGGCATGCTTAGCACGTCGTTTGGTAGAAATCCACGCGCGCGTTCTGCCAAAAGCACCATTTGCATGCACATCTTGTGGTTTTGCAGAAAAGTTCATCCGCGTCTACCAAAAGATGCATGTGCATGCTTAAAACGCGTTTTCGCACAAATCCGTGCGCGGGTGCTAAAAAGAGCAGCATCGGCATGCTTAGCACGTCGTTTGGTAGAAATCCACGTGCGCGTTCTGCAAAAAGCACCATTTGCATGCACATCTTGTGGTTTTGCAGAAAACTTCATCCGCGTCTACCAAAAGATGCATGTGCATGCTTAAAACGCGTTTTCGCACAAATGCGTGCGCGGGTGCTAAAAAGAGCAGCATCGGCATGCTTAGCACGTCGTTTGGTAGAAATCCACGTGCGCGTTCTGCAAAAAGCACCATTTGCATGCACATCTTGTGGTTTTGCAGAAAACTTCATCCGCGTCTACCAAAAGATGCATGTGCATGCTTAAAACGCGTTTTCGCACAAATGCGTGCGCGGGTGCTAAAAAGAGCAGCATCGGCATGCTTAGCACGTCGTTTGGTAGAAATCCACGTGCGCGTTCTGCAAAAAGCACCATTTGCATGCACATCTTGTGGTTTTGCAGAAAACTTCATCCGCGTCTACCAAAAGATGCATGTGCATGCTTAAAACGCGTTTTCGCACAAATGCGTGCGCGGGTGCTAAAAAGAGCAGCATCGGCATGCTTAGCACGTCGTTTGGTAGAAATCCACGTGCGCGTTCTGCCAAAAGCACCATTTGCATGCACATCTTGTGGTTTTGCAGAAAACTTCATCCGCGTCTACCAAAAGATGCATGTGCATGCTTAAAACGCGTTTTCGCACAAATGCGTGCGCGGGTGCTAAAGATAGCAGCATCGGCATGCTTAGCACGTCGTTTGGTAGAAATCCACGTGCGCGTTCTGCAAAAAGCACCATTTGCATGCACATCTTGTGGTTTTGCAGAAAACTTCATCCGCGTCTACCAAAAGATGCATGTGCATGCTTAAAACGCGTTTTCGCACAAATGCGTGCGCGGGTGCTAAAAAGAGCAGCATCGGCATGCTTAGCACGTCGTTTGGTAGAAATCCACGTGCGCGGTCTGCAAAAAGCACCATATGCATGCACATCTTGTGGTTTTGCAGAAAACTTCATCCGCGTCTACCAAAAGATGCATGTGCATGCTTAAAACGCGTTTTCGCACAAATGCGTGCGCGGGCGCTAAAAATAGCAGCATCGGCATGCTTAGCACGTCGTTTGGTAGAAATCCACGTGCGCGTTCTGCAAAAAGCACCATTTGCATGCACATCTTGTGGTTTTGCAGAAAACTTCATCCGCGTCTACCAAAAGATGCATGTGCATGCTTAAAACGCGTTTTCGCACAAATGCGTGCGCGGGTGCTAAAAAGAGCAGCATCGGCATGCTTAGCACGTCGTTTGGTAGAAATCCACGTGCGCGTTCTGCAAAAAGCACCATTTGCATGCACATCTTGTGGTTTTGCAGAAAACTTCATCCGCGTCTACCAAAAGATGCATGTGCATGCTTAAAACGCGTTTTCGCACAAATGCGTGCGCGGGTGCTAAAAAGAGCAGCATCGGCATGCTTAGCACGTCGTTTGGTAGAAATCCACGTGCGCGTTCTGCCAAAAGCACCAGTTGCATGCACATCTTGTGGTTTTGCAGAAAACTTCATCCGCGTCTACCAAAAGATGCATGTGCATGCTTAAAACGCGTTTTCGCACAAATGCGTGCGCGGGTGCTAAAAATAGCAGCATCGGCATGCTTAGCACGTCGTTTGGTAGAAATCCACGTGCGCGTTCTGCAAAAAGCACCATTTGCATGCACATCTTGTGGTTTTGCAGAAAACTTCATCCGCGTCTACCAAAAGATGCATGTGCATGCTTAAAACGCGTTTTCGCACAAATGCGTGCGCGGGTGCTAAGAAGAGCAGCATCGGCATGCTTAGCACGTCGTTTGGTAGAAATCCACGTGCGCGGTCTGCAAAAAGCACCATATGCATGCACATCTTGTGGTTTTGCAGAAAACTTCATCCGCGTCTACCAAAAGATGCATGGGCATGCTTAAAACGCGTTTTCGCACAAATCCGTGCGCGGGTGCTAAAAAGAGCAGCATCGGCATGCTTAGCACGTCGTTTGGTAGAAATCCACGTGCGCGTTCTGCAAAAAGCACCATTTGCATGCACATCTTGTGGTTTTGCAGAAAACTTCATCCGCGTCTACCAAAAGATGCATGTGCATGCTTAAAACGCGTTTTCGCACAAATGCGTGCGCGGGTGCTAAAAAGAGCAGCATCGGCATGCTTAGCACGTCGTTTGGTAGAAATCCACGTGCGCGTTCTGCAAAAAGCACCATTTGCATGCACATCTTGTGGTTTTGCAGAAAACTTCATCCGCGTCTACCAAAAGATGCATGTGCATGCTTAAAACGCGTTTTCGCACAAATGCGTGCGCGGGTGCTAAAAAGAGCAGCATCGGCATGCTTAGCACGTCGTTTGGTAGAAATCCACGTGCGCGTTCTGCAAAAAGCACCATTTGCATGCACATCTTGTGGTTTTGCAGAAAACTTCATCCGCGTCTACCAAAAGATGCATGTGCATGCTTAAAACGCGTTTTCGCACAAATGCGTGCGCGGGTGCTAAAAAGAGCAGCATCGGCATGCTTAGCACGTCGTTTGGTAGAAATCCACGTGCGCGTTCTGCCAAAAGCACCATTTGCATGCACATCTTGTGGTTTTGCAGAAAACTTCATCCGCGTCTACCAAAAGATGCATGTGCATGCTTAAAACGCGTTTTCGCACAAATGCGTGCGCGGGTGCTAAAAATAGCAGCATCGGCATGCTTAGCACGTCGTTTGGTAGAAATCCACGTGCGCGTTCTGCAAAAAGCACCATTTGCATGCACATCTTGTGGTTTTGCAGAAAACTTCATCCGCGTCTACCAAAAGATGCATGTGCATGCTTAAAACGCGTTTTCGCACAAATGCGTGCGCGGGTGCTAAAAAGAGCAGCATCGGCATGCTTAGCACGTCGTTTGGTAGAAATCCACGTGCGCGGTCTGCAAAAAGCACCATATGCATGCACATCTTGTGGTTTTGCAGAAAACTTCATCCGCGTCTACCAAAAGATGCATGTGCATGCTTAAAACGCGTTTTCGCACAAATGCGTGCGCGGGTGCTAAAAATAGCAGCATCGGCATGCTTAGCACGTCGTTTGGTAGAAATCCACGTGCGCGTTCTGCAAAAAGCACCATTTGCATGCACATCTTGTGGTTTTGCAGAAAACTTCATCCGCGTCTACCAAAAGATGCATGTGCATGCTTAAAACGCGTTTTCGCACAAATGCGTGCGCGGGTGCTAAAAAGAGCAGCATCGGCATGCTTAGCACGTCGTTTGGTAGAAATCCACGTGCGCGTTCTGCCAAAAGCACCATTTGCATGCACATCTTGTGGTTTTGCAGAAAACTTCATCCGCGTCTACCAAAAGATGCATGTGCATGCTTAAAACGCGTTTTCGCACAAATGCGTGCGCGGGTGCTAAAGATAGCAGCATCGGCATGCTTAGCACGTCGTTTGGTAGAAATCCACGTGCGCGTTCTGCAAAAAGCACCATTTGCATGCACATCTTGTGGTTTTGCAGAAAACTTCATCCGCGTCTACCAAAAGATGCATGTGCATGCTTAAAACGCGTTTTCGCACAAATGCGTGCGCGGGTGCTAAAAAGAGCAGCATCGGCATGCTTAGCACGTCGTTTGGTAGAAATCCACGTGCGCGGTCTGCAAAAAGCACCATATGCATGCACATCTTGTGGTTTTGCAGAAAACTTCATCCGCGTCTACCAAAAGATGCATGTGCATGCTTAAAACGCGTTTTCGCACAAATGCGTGCGCGGGCGCTAAAAATAGCAGCATCGGCATGCTTAGCACGTCGTTTGGTAGAAATCCACGTGCGCGTTCTGCAAAAAGCACCATTTGCATGCACATCTTGTGGTTTTGCAGAAAACTTCATCCGCGTCTACCAAAAGATGCATGTGCATGCTTAAAACGCGTTTTCGCACAAATGCGTGCGCGGGTGCTAAAAAGAGCAGCATCGGCATGCTTAGCACGTCGTTTGGTAGAAATCCACGTGCGCGTTCTGCAAAAAGCACCATTTGCATGCACATCTTGTGGTTTTGCAGAAAACTTCATCCGCGTCTACCAAAAGATGCATGTGCATGCTTAAAACGCGTTTTCGCACAAATGCGTGCGCGGGTGCTAAAAAGAGCAGCATCGGCATGCTTAGCACGTCGTTTGGTAGAAATCCACGTGCGCGTTCTGCCAAAAGCACCAGTTGCATGCACATCTTGTGGTTTTGCAGAAAACTTCATCCGCGTCTACCAAAAGATGCATGTGCATGCTTAAAACGCGTTTTCGCACAAATGCGTGCGCGGGTGCTAAAAATAGCAGCATCGGCATGCTTAGCACGTCGTTTGGTAGAAATCCACGTGCGCGTTCTGCAAAAAGCACCATTTGCATGCACATCTTGTGGTTTTGCAGAAAACTTCATCCGCGTCTACCAAAAGATGCATGTGCATGCTTAAAACGCGTTTTCGCACAAATGCGTGCGCGGGTGCTAAGAAGAGCAGCATCGGCATGCTTAGCACGTCGTTTGGTAGAAATCCACGTGCGCGGTCTGCAAAAAGCACCATATGCATGCACATCTTGTGGTTTTGCAGAAAACTTCATCCGCGTCTACCAAAAGATGCATGGGCATGCTTAAAACGCGTTTTCGCACAAATCCGTGCGCGGGTGCTAAAAAGAGCAGCATCGGCATGCTTAGCACGTCGTTTGGTAGAAATCCACGTGCGCGTTCTGCAAAAAGCACCATTTGCATGCACATCTTGTGGTTTTGCAGAAAACTTCATCCGCGTCTACCAAAAGATGCATGTGCATGCTTAAAACGCGTTTTCGCACAAATGCGTGCGCGGGTGCTAAAAAGAGCAGCATCGGCATGCTTAGCACGTCGTTTGGTAGAAATCCACGTGCGCGTTCTGCAAAAAGCACCATTTGCATGCACATCTTGTGGTTTTGCAGAAAACTTCATCCGCGTCTACCAAAAGATGCATGTGCATGCTTAAAACGCGTTTTCGCACAAATGCGTGCGCGGGTGCTAAAAAGAGCAGCATCGGCATGCTTAGCACGTCGTTTGGTAGAAATCCACGTGCGCGTTCTGCAAAAAGCACCATTTGCATGCACATCTTGTGGTTTTGCAGAAAACTTCATCCGCGTCTACCAAAAGATGCATGTGCATGCTTAAAACGCGTTTTCGCACAAATGCGTGCGCGGGTGCTAAAAAGAGCAGCATCGGCATGCTTAGCACGTCGTTTGGTAGAAATCCACGTGCGCGTTCTGCCAAAAGCACCATTTGCATGCACATCTTGTGGTTTTGCAGAAAACTTCATCCGCGTCTACCAAAAGATGCATGTGCATGCTTAAAACGCGTTTTCGCACAAATGCGTGCGCGGGTGCTAAAAATAGCAGCATCGGCATGCTTAGCACGTCGTTTGGTAGAAATCCACGTGCGCGTTCTGCAAAAAGCACCATTTGCATGCACATCTTGTGGTTTTGCAGAAAACTTCATCCGCGTCTACCAAAAGATGCATGTGCATGCTTAAAACGCGTTTTCGCACAAATGCGTGCGCGGGTGCTAAAAAGAGCAGCATCGGCATGCTTAGCACGTCGTTTGGTAGAAATCCACGTGCGCGGTCTGCAAAAAGCACCATATGCATGCACATCTTGTGGTTTTGCAGAAAACTTCATCCGCGTCTACCAAAAGATGCATGTGCATGCTTAAAACGCGTTTTCGCACAAATGCGTGCGCGGGTGCTAAAAATAGCAGCATCGGCATGCTTAGCACGTCGTTTGGTAGAAATCCACGTGCGCGTTCTGCAAAAAGCACCATTTGCATGCACATCTTGTGGTTTTGCAGAAAACTTCATCCGCGTCTACCAAAAGATGCATGTGCATGCTTAAAACGCGTTTTCGCACAAATGCGTGCGCGGGTGCTAAAAAGAGCAGCATCGGCATGCTTAGCACGTCGTTTGGTAGAAATCCACGTGCGCGTTCTGCAAAAAGCACCATTTGCATGCACATCTTGTGGTTTTGCAGAAAACTTCATCCGCGTCTACCAAAAGATGCATGTGCATGCTTAAAACGCGTTTTCGCACAAATGCGTGCGCGGGTGCTAAAAAGAGCAGCATCGGCATGCTTAGCACGTCGTTTGGTAGAAATCCACGTGCGCGTTCTGCCAAAAGCACCATTTGCATGCACATCTTGTGGTTTTGCAGAAAACTTCATCCGCGTCTACCAAAAGATGCATGTGCATGCTTAAAACGCGTTTTCGCACAAATGCGTGCGCGGGTGCTAAAAATAGCAGCATCGGCATGCTTAGCACGTCGTTTGGTAGAAATCCACGTGCGCGTTCTGCAAAAAGCACCATTTGCATGCACATCTTGTGGTTTTGCAGAAAACTTCATCCGCGTCTACCAAAAGATGCATGTGCATGCTTAAAACGCGTTTTCGCACAAATGCGTGCGCGGGTGCTAAAAAGAGCAGCATCGGCATGATTAGCACGTCGTTTGGTAGAAATCTACGTGCGCGTTCTGCCAAAAGCACCATTTGCATGCACATCTTGTGGTTTTGCAGAAAACTTCATCCGCGTCTACCAAAAGATGCATGTGCATGCTTAAAACGCGTTTTCGCACAAATCCGTGCGCGGGTGCTAAAAAGAGCAGCATCGGCATGCTTAGCACGTCGTTTGGTAGAAATCCACGTGCGCGTTCTGCAAAAAGCACCATTTGCATGCACATCTTGTGGTTTTGCAGAAAACTTCATCCGCGTCTACCAAAAGATGCATGTGCATGCTTAAAACGCGTTTTCGCACAAATGCGTGCGCGGGTGCTAAAAAGAGCAGCATCGGCATGCTTAGCACGTCGTTTGGTAGAAATCCACGTGCGCGTTCTGCCAAAAGCACCATTTGCATGCACATCTTGTGGTTTTGCAGAAAACTTCATCCGCGTCTACCAAAAGATGCATGTGCATGCTTAAAACGCGTTTTCGCACAAATCCGTGCGCGGGTGCTAAAAAGAGCAGCATCGGCAAGCTTAGCACATCGTTTGGTAGAAATCTACGTGCGCGTTCTGCAAAAAGCACCATTTGCATGCACATCTTGTGGTTTTGCAGAAAACTTCATCCGCGTCTACCAAAAGATGCATGTGCATGCTTAAAACGCGTTTTCGCACAAATGCGTGCGCGGGTGCTAAGAAGAGCAGCATCGGCATGCTTAGCACGTCGTTTGGTAGAAATCCACGCGCGCGTTCTGCCAAAAGCACCATTTGCATGCACATCTTGTGGTTTTGCAGAAAACTTCATCCGCGTCTACCAAAAGATGCATGGGCATGCTTAAAACGCGTTTTCGCACAAATCCGTGCGCGGGTGCTAAAAAGAGCAGCATCGGCATGCTTAGCACGTCGTTTGGTAGAAATCCACGTGCGCGTTCTGCAAAAAGCACCATTTGCATGCACATCTTGTGGTTTTGCAGAAAACTTCATCCGCGTGTACCAAAAGATGCATGTGCATGCTTAAAACGCGTTTTCGCACAAATGCGTGCGCGGGTGCTAAAAAGAGCAGCATCGGCATGCTTAGCACGTCGTTTGGTAGAAATCCACGTGCGCGTTCTGCAAAAAGCACCATTTGCATGCACATCTTGTGGTTTTGCAGAAAACTTCATCCGCGTCTACCAAAAGATGCATGTGCATGCTTAAAACGCGTTTTCGCACAAATGCGTGCGCGGGTGCTAAAAAGAGCAGCATCGGCATGCTTAGCACGTCGTTTGGTAGAAATCCACGTGCGCGTTCTGCAAAAAGCACCATTTGCATGCACATCTTGTGGTTTTGCAGAAAACTTCATCCGCGTCTACCAAAAGATGCATGTGCATGCTTAAAACGCGTTTTCGCACAAATGCGTGCGCGGGTGCTAAAAAGAGCAGCATCGGCATGCTTAGCACGTCGTTTGGTAGAAATCCACGTGCGCGTTCTGCCAAAAGCACCATTTGCATGCACATCTTGTGGTTTTGCAGAAAACTTCATCCGCGTCTACCAAAAGATGCATGTGCATGCTTAAAACGCGTTTTCGCACAAATGCGTGCGCGGGTGCTAAAAATAGCAGCATCGGCATGCTTAGCACGTCGTTTGGTAGAAATCCACGTGCGCGTTCTGCAAAAAGCACCATTTGCATGCACATCTTGTGGTTTTGCAGAAAACTTCATCCGCGTCTACCAAAAGATGCATGTGCATGCTTAAAACGCGTTTTCGCACAAATGCGTGCGCGGGTGCTAAAAAGAGCAGCATCGGCATGCTTAGCACGTCGTTTGGTAGAAATCCACGTGCGCGGTCTGCAAAAAGCACCATATGCATGCACATCTTGTGGTTTTGCAGAAAACTTCATCCGCGTCTACCAAAAGATGCATGTGCATGCTTAAAACGCGTTTTCGCACAAATGCGTGCGCGGGCGCTAAAAATAGCAGCATCGGCATGCTTAGCACGTCGTTTGGTAGAAATCCACGTGCGCGTTCTGCAAAAAGCACCATTTGCATGCACATCTTGTGGTTTTGCAGAAAACTTCATCCGCGTCTACCAAAAGATGCATGTGCATGCTTAAAACGCGTTTTCGCACAAATGCGTGCGCGGGTGCTAAAAAGAGCAGCATCGGCATGCTTAGCACGTCGTTTGGTAGAAATCCACGTGCGCGTTCTGCAAAAAGCACCATTTGCATGCACATCTTGTGGTTTTGCAGAAAACTTCATCCGCGTCTACCAAAAGATGCATGTGCATGCTTAAAACGCGTTTTCGCACAAATGCGTGCGCGGGTGCTAAAAAGAGCAGCATCGGCATGCTTAGCACGTCGTTTGGTAGAAATCCACGTGCGCGTTCTGCCAAAAGCACCATTTGCATGCACATCTTGTGGTTTTGCAGAAAACTTCATCCGCGTCTACCAAAAGATGCATGTGCATGCTTAAAACGCGTTTTCGCACAAATGCGTGCGCGGGTGCTAAAAAGAGCAGCATCGGCATGCTTAGCACGTCGTTTGGTAGAAATCCACGTGCGCGGTCTGCAAAAAGCACCATATGCATGCACATCTTGTGGTTTTGCAGAAAACTTCATCCGCGTCTACCAAAAGATGCATGTGCATGCTTAAAACGCGTTTTCGCACAAATGCGTGCGCGGGTGCTAAAAATAGCAGCATCGGCATGCTTAGCACGTCGTTTGGTAGAAATCCACGTGCGCGTTCTGCAAAAAGCACCATTTGCATGCACATCTTGTGGTTTTGCAGAAAACTTCATCCGCGTCTACCAAAAGATGCATGTGCATGCTTAAAACGCGTTTTCGCACAAATGCGTGCGCGGGTGCTAAAAAGAGCAGCATCGGCATGATTAGCACGTCGTTTGGTAGAAATCTACGTGCGCGTTCTGCCAAAAGCACCATTTGCATGCACATCTTGTGGTTTTGCAGAAAACTTCATCCGCGTCTACCAAAAGATGCATGTGCATGCTTAAAACGCGTTTTCGCACAAATCCGTGCGCGGGTGCTAAAAAGAGCAGCATCGGCATGCTTAGCACGTCGTTTGGTAGAAATCCACGTGCGCGTTCTGCAAAAAGCACCATTTGCATGCACATCTTGTGGTTTTGCAGAAAACTTCATCCGCGTCTACCAAAAGATGCATGTGCATGCTTAAAACGCGTTTTCGCACAAATGCGTGCGCGGGTGCTAAAAAGAGCAGCATCGGCATGCTTAGCACGTCGTTTGGTAGAAATCCACGTGCGCGTTCTGCCAAAAGCACCATTTGCATGCACATCTTGTGGTTTTGCAGAAAACTTCATCCGCGTCTACCAAAAGATGCATGTGCATGCTTAAAACGCGTTTTCGCACAAATCCGTGCGCGGGTGCTAAAAAGAGCAGCATCGGCAAGCTTAGCACATCGTTTGGTAGAAATCTACGTGCGCGTTCTGCAAAAAGCACCATTTGCATGCACATCTTGTGGTTTTGCAGAAAACTTCATCCGCGTCTACCAAAAGATGCATGTGCATGCTTAAAACGCGTTTTCGCACAAATGCGTGCGCGGGTGCTAAGAAGAGCAGCATCGGCATGCTTAGCACGTCGTTTGGTAGAAATCCACGTGCGCGTTCTGCCAAAAGCACCATTTGCATGCACATCTTGTGGTTTTGCAGAAAACTTCATCCGCGTCTACCAAAAGATGCATGGGCATGCTTAAAACGCGTTTTCGCACAAATCCGTGCGCGGGTGCTAAAAAGAGCAGCATCGGCATGCTTAGCACGTCGTTTGGTAGAAATCCACGTGCGCGTTCTGCAAAAAGCACCATTTGCATGCACATCTTGTGGTTTTGCAGAAAACTTCATCCGCGTCTACCAAAAGATGCATGTGCATGCTTAAAACGCGTTTTCGCACAAATGCGTGCGCGGGTGCTAAAAAGAGCAGCATCGGCATGCTTAGCACGTCGTTTGGTAGAAATCCACGTGCGCGTTCTGCAAAAAGCACCATTTGCATGCACATCTTGTGGTTTTGCAGAAAACTTCATCCGCGTCTACCAAAAGATGCATGTGCATGCTTAAAACGCGTTTTCGCACAAATGCGTGCGCGGGTGCTAAAAAGAGCACCATCGGCATGCTTAGCACGTCGTTTGGTAGAAATCCACGTGCGCGTTCTGCAAAAAGCACCATTTGCATGCACATCTTGTGGTTTTGCAGAAAACTTCATCCGCGTCTACCAAAAGATGCATGTGCATGCTTAAAACGCGTTTTCGCACAAATGCGTGCGCGGGTGCTAAAAAGAGCAGCATCGGCATGCTTAGCACGTCGTTTGGTAGAAATCCACGTGCGCGTTCTGCCAAAAGCACCATTTGCATGCACATCTTGTGGTTTTGCAGAAAACTTCATCCGCGTCTACCAAAAGATGCATGTGCATGCTTAAAACGCGTTTTCGCACAAATGCGTGCGCGGGTGCTAAAAATAGCAGCATCGGCATGCTTAGCACGTCGTTTGGTAGAAATCCACGTGCGCGTTCTGCAAAAAGCACCATTTGCATGCACATCTTGTGGTTTTGCAGAAAACTTCATCCGCGTCTACCAAAAGATGCATGTGCATGCTTAAAACGCGTTTTCGCACAAATGCGTGCGCGGGTGCTAAAAAGAGCAGCATCGGCATGCTTAGCACGTCGTTCGGTAGAAATCCACGTGCGCGGTCTGCAAAAAGCACCATATGCATGCACATCTTGTGGTTTTGCAGAAAACTTCATCCGCGTCTACCAAAAGATGCATGTGCATGCTTAAAACGCGTTTTCGCACAAATGCGTGCGCGGGTGCTAAAAATAGCAGCATCGGCATGCTTAGCACGTCGTTTGGTAGAAATCCACGTGCGCGTTCTGCAAAAAGCACCATTTGCATGCACATCTTGTGGTTTTGCAGAAAACTTCATCCGCGTCTACCAAAAGATGCATGTGCATGCTTAAAACGCGTTTTCGCACAAATGCGTGCGCGGGTGCTAAAAAGAGCAGCATCGGCATGATTAGCACGTCGTTTGGTAGAAATCTACGTGCGCGTTCTGCCAAAAGCACCATTTGCATGCACATCTTGTGGTTTTGCAGAAAACTTCATCCGCGTCTACCAAAAGATGCATGTGCATGCTTAAAACGCGTTTTCGCACAAATCCGTGCGCGGGTGCTAAAAAGAGCAGCATCGGCATGCTTAGCACGTCGTTTGGTAGAAATCCACGTGCGCGTTCTGCAAAAAGCACCATTTGCATGCACATCTTGTGGTTTTGCAGAAAACTTCATCCGCGTCTACCAAAAGATGCATGTGCATGCTTAAAACGCGTTTTCGCACAAATGCGTGCGCGGGTGCTAAAAAGAGCAGCATCGGCATGCTTAGCACGTCGTTTGGTAGAAATCCACGTGCGCGTTCTGCCAAAAGCACCATTTGCATGCACATCTTGTGGTTTTGCAGAAAACTTCATCCGCGTCTACCAAAAGATGCATGAGCATTGCTTAAAACGCGTTTTCGCACAAATCCGTGCGCGGGTGCTAAAAAGAGCAGCATCGGCAAGCTTAGCACATCGTTTGGTAGAAATCTACGTGCGCGTTCTGCAAAAAGCACCATTTGCATGCACATCTTGTGGTTTTGCAGAAAACTTCATCCGCGTCTACCAAAAGATGCATGTGCATGCTTAAAACGCGTTTTCGCACAAATGCGTGCGCGGGTGCTAAAAAGAGCAGCATCGGCATGCTTAGCACGTCGTTTGGTAGAAATCCACGTGCGCGTTCTGCAAAAAGCACCATTTGCATGCACATCTTGTGGTTTTGCAGAAAACTTCATCCGCGTCTACCAAAAGATGCATGTGCATGCTTAAAACGCGTTTTCGCACAATGCGTGCGCGGGTGCTAAAAATATCAGCATCGGCATGCTTAGCACGTCGTTTGGTAGAAATCCACGTGCGCGTTCTGCAAAAAGCACCATTTGCATGCACATCTTGTGGTTTTGCAGAAAACTTCATCCGCGTCTACCAAAAGATGCATGTGCATGCTTAAAACGCGTTTTCGCACAAATGCGTGCGCGGGTGCTAAAAACAGCAGCATCGGCATGCTTAGCACTTCGTTTGGTAGAAATCCACGTGCGCGTTCTGCCAAAAGCACCATTTGCATGCACATCTTGTGCTTTTGCAGAAAACTTCATCCGCGTCTACCAAAAGATGCACGTGCATGCTTAAAACGCGTTTTCGCACAAATGCGTGCGCGGGTGCTAAAAAGAGCAGCATCGGCATGCTTAGCACGTCGTTTGGTAGAAATCCACGTGCGCGTTCTGCAAAAAGCACCATTTGCATGCACATCTTGTGGTTTTGCAGAAAACTTCATCCGCGTCTACCAAAAGATGCATGTGCATGCTTAAAACGCGTTTTCGCACAAATGCGTGCGCGGGTGCTAAAAAGAGCAGCATCGGCATGCTTAGCACGTCGTTTGGTAGAAATCCACGTGCGCGTTCTGCCAAAAGCACCATTTGCATGCACATCTTGTGGTTTTGCAGAAAACTTCATCCGCGTCTACCAAAAGATGCATGTGCATGCTTAAAACGCGTTTTCGCACAAATCCGTGCGCGGGTGCTAAAAAGAGCAGCATCGGCATGCTTAGCACGTCGTTTGGTAGAAATCCACGTGCGCGTTCTGCCAAAAGCACCATTTGCATGCACATCTTGTGGTTTTGCAGAAAACTTCATCCGCGTCTACCAAAAGATGCATGTGCATGCTTAAAACGCGTTTTCGCACAAATCCGTGCGCGGGTGCTAAAAAGAGCAGCATCGGCAAGCTTAGCACATCGTTTGGTAGAAATCTACGTGCGCGTTCTGCAAAAAGCACCATTTGCATGCACATCTTGTGGTTTTGCAGAAAACTTCATCCGCGTCTACCAAAAGATGCATGTGCATGCTTAAAACGCGTTTTCGCACAAATGCGTGCGCGGGTGCTAAAAAGAGCAGCATCGGCATGCTTAGCACGTCGTTTGGTAGAAATCCACGTGCGCGTTCTGCAAAAAGCACCATTTGCATGCACATCTTGTGGTTTTGCAGAAAACTTCATCCGCGTCTACCAAAAGATGCATGTGCATGCTTAAAACGCGTTTTCGCACAAATGCGTGCGCGGGTGCTAAAAAGAGCAGCATCGGCATGCTTAGCACGTCGTTTGGTAGAAATCCACGTGCGCGTTCTGCAAAAAGCACCATTTGCATGCACATCTTGTGGTTTTGCAGAAAACTTCATCCGCGTCTACCAAAAGATGCATTTGCATGCTTAAAACGCGTTTTCGCACAAATGCGTGCGCGGGTGCTAAAAAGAGCAGCATCGGCATGCTTAGCACGTCGTTTGGTAGAAATCCACGTGCGCGTTCTGCAAAAAGCACCATTTGCATGCACATCTTGTGGTTTTGCAGAAAACATCCGCGTCTACCAAAAGATGCATGTCCATGCTTAAAACGCGTTTTCGCACAATGCGTGCGCGGGTGCTAAAAATATCAGCATCGGCATGCTTAGCACGTCGTTTGGTAGAAATCCACGTGCGCGTTCTGCAAAAAGCACCATTTGCATGCACATCTTGTGGTTTTGCAGAAAACTTCATCCGCGTCTACCAAAAGATGCATGTGCATGCTTAAAACGCGTTTTCGCACAAATGCGTGCGCGGGTGCTAAAAAGAGCAGCATCGGCATGCTTAGCACGTCGTTTGGTAGAAATCCACGTGCGCGTTCTGCCAAAAGCACCATTTGCATGCACATCTTGTGGTTTTGCAGAAAACTTCATCCGCGTCTACCAAAAGATGCATGTGCATGCTTAAAACGCGTTTTCGCACAAATGCGTGCGCGGGTGCTAAAAAGAGCAGCATCGGCATGCTTAGCACGTCGTTTGGTAGAAATCCACGTGCGCGTTCTGCAAAAAGCACCATATGCATGCACATCTTGTGGTTTTGCAGAAAACTTCATTCGCGTCTACCAAAAGATGCATGTGCATGCTTAAAACGCGTTTTCGCACAAATGCGTGCGCGGGTGCTAAAAATAGCAGCATCGGCATGCTTAGCACGTCGTTTGGTAGAAATCCACGTGCGCGTTCTGCAAAAAGCACCATTTGCATGCACATCTTGTGGTTTTGCAGAAAACTTCATCCGCGTCTACCAAAAGATGCATGTGCATGCTTAAAACGCGTTTTCGCACAAATGCGTGCGCGGGTGCTAAAAAGAGCAGCATCGGCATGATTAGCACGTCGTTTGGTAGAAATCTACGTGCGCGTTCTGCCAAAAGCACCATTTGCATGCACATCTTGTGGTTTTGCAGAAAACTTCATCCGCGTCTACCAAAAGATGCATGTGCATGCTTAAAACGCGTTTTCGCACAAATCCGTGCGCGGGTGCTAAAAAGAGCAGCATCGGCATGCTTAGCACGTCGTTTGGTAGAAATCCACGTGCGCGTTCTGCAAAAAGCACCATTTGCATGCACATCTTGTGGTTTTGCAGAAAACTTCATTCGCGTCTACCAAAAGATGCATGTGCATGCTTAAAACGCGTTTTCGAACAAATGCGTGCGCGGGTGCTAAAAAGAGCAGCATCGGCATGCTTAGCACGTCGTTTGGTAGAAATCCACGTGCGCGTTCTGCCAAAAGCACCATTTGCATGCACATCTTGTGGTTTTGCAGAAAACTTCATCCGCGTCTACCAAAAGATGCATGTGCATGCTTAAAACGCGTTTTCGCACAAATGCGTGCGCGGGTGCTAAAAATAGCAGCATCGGCATGCTTAGCACGTCGTTTGGTAGAAATCCACGTGCGCGTTCTGCAAAAAGCACCATTTGCATGCACATCTTGTGGTTTTGCAGAAAACTTCATCCGCGTCTACCAAAAGATGCATGTGCATGCTTAAAACGCGTTTTCGCACAAATGCGTGCGCGGGTGCTAAAAAGAGCAGCATCGGCATGCTTAGCACGTCGTTCGGTAGAAATCCACGTGCGCGGTCTGCAAAAAGCACCATATGCATGCACATCTTGTGGTTTTGCAGAAAACTTCATCCGCGTCTACCAAAAGATGCATGTGCATGCTTAAAACGCGTTTTCGCACAAATGCGTGCGCGGGTGCTAAAAATAGCAGCATCGGCATGCTTAGCACGTCGTTTGGTAGAAATCCACGTGCGCGTTCTGCAAAAAGCACCATTTGCATGCACATCTTGTGGTTTTGCAGAAAACTTCATCCGCGTCTACCAAAAGATGCATGTGCATGCTTAAAACGCGTTTTCGCACAAATGCGTGCGCGGGTGCTAAAAAGAGCAGCATCGGCATGATTAGCACGTCGTTTGGTAGAAATCTACGTGCGCGTTCTGCCAAAAGCACCATTTGCATGCACATCTTGTGGTTTTGCAGAAAACTTCATCCGCGTCTACCAAAAGATGCATGTGCATGCTTAAAACGCGTTTTCGCACAAATCCGTGCGCGGGTGCTAAAAAGAGCAGCATCGGCATGCTTAGCACGTCGTTTGGTAGAAATCCACGTGCGCGTTCTGCAAAAAGCACCATTTGCATGCACATCTTGTGGTTTTGCAGAAAACTTCATCCGCGTCTACCAAAAGATGCATGTGCATGCTTAAAACGCGTTTTCGCACAAATGCGTGCGCGGGTGCTAAAAAGAGCAGCATCGGCATGCTTAGCACGTCGTTTGGTAGAAATCCACGTGCGCGTTCTGCCAAAAGCACCATTTGCATGCACATCTTGTGGTTTTGCAGAAAACTTCATCCGCGTCTACCAAAAGATGCATGTGCATGCTTAAAACGCGTTTTCGCACAAATCCGTGCGCGGGTGCTAAAAAGAGCAGCATCGGCAAGCTTAGCACATCGTTTGGTAGAAATCTACGTGCGCGTTCTGCAAAAAGCACCATTTGCATGCACATCTTGTGGTTTTGCAGAAAACTTCATCCGCGTCTACCAAAAGATGCATGTGCATGCTTAAAACGCGTTTTCGCACAAATGCGTGCGCGGGTGCTAAAAAGAGCAGCATCGGCATGCTTAGCACGTCGTTTGGTAGAAATCCACGTGCGCGTTCTGCAAAAAGCACCATTTGCATGCACATCTTGTGGTTTTGCAGAAAACTTCATCCGCGTCTACCAAAAGATGCATGTGCATGCTTAAAACGCGTTTTCGCACAATGCGTGCGCGGGTGCTAAAAATATCAGCATCGGCATGCTTAGCACGTCGTTTGGTAGAAATCCACGTGCGCGTTCTGCAAAAAGCACCATTTGCATGCACATCTTGTGGTTTTGCAGAAAACTTCATCCGCGTCTACCAAAAGATGCATGTGCATGCTTAAAACGCGTTTTCGCACAAATGCGTGCGCGGGTGCTAAAAACAGCAGCATCGGCATGCTTAGCACTTCGTTTGGTAGAAATCCACGTGCGCGTTCTGCCAAAAGCACCATTTGCATGCACATCTTGTGCTTTTGCAGAAAACTTCATCCGCGTCTACCAAAAGATGCACGTGCATGCTTAAAACGCGTTTTCGCACAAATGCGTGCGCGGGTGCTAAAAAGAGCAGCATCGGCATGCTTAGCACGTCGTTTGGTAGAAATCCACGTGCGCGTTCTGCAAAAAGCACCATTTGCATGCACATCTTGTGGTTTTGCAGAAAACTTCATCCGCGTCTACCAAAAGATGCATGTGCATGCTTAAAACGCGTTTTCGCACAAATGCGTGCGCGGGTGCTAAAAAGAGCAGCATCGGCATGCTTAGCACGTCGTTTGGTAGAAATCCACGTGCGCGTTCTGCCAAAAGCACCATTTGCATGCACATCTTGTGGTTTTGCAGAAAACTTCATCCGCGTCTACCAAGATGCATGTGCATGCTTAAAACGCGTTTTCGCACAAATGCGTGCGCGGGTGCTAAAAAGAGCAGCATCGGCATGCTTAGCACGTCGTTTGGTAGAAATCCACGTGCGCGTTCTGCCAAAAGCACCATTTGCATGCACATCTTGTGGTTTTGCAGAAAACTTCATCCGCGTCTACCAAAAGATGCATGTGCATGCTTAAAACGCGTTTTCGCACAAATCCGTGCGCGGGTGCTAAAAAGAGCAGCATCGGCAAGCTTAGCACATCGTTTGGTAGAAATCTACGTGCGCGTTCTGCAAAAAGCACCATTTGCATGCACATCTTGTGGTTTTGCAGAAAACTTCATCCGCGTCTACCAAAAGATGCATGTGCATGCTTAAAACGCGTTTTCGCACAAATGCGTGCGCGGGTGCTAAAAAGAGCAGCATCGGCATGCTTAGCACGTCGTTTGGTAGAAATCCACGTGCGCGTTCTGCAAAAAGCACCATTTGCATGCACATCTTGTGGTTTTGCAGAAAACTTCATCCGCGTCTACCAAAAGATGCATGTGCATGCTTAAAACGCGTTTTCGCACAAATGCGTGCGCGGGTGCTAAAAAGAGCAGCATCGGCATGCTTAGCACGTCGTTTGGTAGAAATCCACGTGCGCGTTCTGCAAAAAGCACCATTTGCATGCACATCTTGTGGTTTTGCAGAAAACTTCATCCGCGTCTACCAAAAGATGCATTTGCATGCTTAAAACGCGTTTTCGCACAAATGCGTGCGCGGGTGCTAAAAAGAGCAGCATCGGCATGCTTAGCACGTCGTTTGGTAGAAATCCACGTGCGCGTTCTGCAAAAAGCACCATTTGCATGCACATCTTGTGGTTTTGCAGAAAACATCCGCGTCTACCAAAAGATGCATGTCCATGCTTAAAACGCGTTTTCGCACAATGCGTGCGCGGGTGCTAAAAATATCAGCATCGGCATGCTTAGCACGTCGTTTGGTAGAAATCCACGTGCGCGTTCTGCAAAAAGCACCATTTGCATGCACATCTTGTGGTTTTGCAGAAAACTTCATCCGCGTCTATCAAAAGATGCATGTGCATGCTTAAAACGCGTTTTCGCACAAATGCGTGCGCGGGTGCTAAAAAGAGCAGCATCGGCATGCTTAGCACGTCGTTTGGTAGAAATCCACGTGCGCGTTCTGCAAAAAGCACCATATGCATGCACATCTTGTGGTTTTGCAGAAAACTTCATTCGCGTCTACCAAAAGATGCATGTGCATGCTTAAAACGCGTTTTCGCACAAATGCGTGCGCGGGTGCTAAAAATAGCAGCATCGGCATGCTTAGCACGTCGTTTGGTAGAAATCCACGTGCGCGTTCTGCAAAAAGCACCATTTGCATGCACATCTTGTGGTTTTGCAGAAAACTTCATCCGCGTCTACCAAAAGATGCATGTGCATGCTTAAAACGCGTTTTCGCACAAATGCGTGCGCGGGTGCTAAAAAGAGCAGCATCGGCATGATTAGCACGTCGTTTGGTAGAAATCTACGTGCGCGTTCTGCCAAAAGCACCATTTGCATGCACATCTTGTGGTTTTGCAGAAAACTTCATCCGCGTCTACCAAAAGATGCATGTGCATGCTTAAAACGCGTTTTCGCACAAATCCGTGCGCGGGTGCTAAAAAGAGCAGCATCGGCATGCTTAGCACGTCGTTTGGTAGAAATCCACGTGCGCGTTCTGCAAAAAGCAACATTTGCATGCACATCTTGTGGTTTTGCAGAAAACTTCATCCGCGTCTACCAAAAGATGCATGTGCATGCTTAAAACGCGTTTTCGCACAAATGCGTGCGCGGGTGCTAAAAAGAGCAGCATCGGCATGCTTAGCACGTCGTTTGGTAGAAATCCACGTGCGCGTTCTGCCAAAAGCACCATTTGCATGCACATCTTGTGGTTTTGCAGAAAACTTCATCCGCGTCTACCAAAAGATGCATGTGCATGCTTAAAACGCGTTTTCGCACAAATCCGTGCGCGGGTGCTAAAAAGAGCAGCATCGGCAAGCTTAGCACATCGTTTGGTAGAAATCTACGTGCGCGTTCTGCAAAAAGCACCATTTGCATGCACATCTTGTGGTTTTGCAGAAAACTTCATTCGCGTCTACCAAAAGATGCATGTGCATGCTTAAAACGCGTTTTCGCACAAATGCGTGCGCGGGTGCTAAAAAGAGCAGCATCGGCATGCTTAGCACGCCGTTTGGTAGAAATCCACGAGCGCGTTCTGCAAAAAGCACCATTTGCATGCACATCTTGTGGTTTTGCAGAAAACTTCATCCGCGTCTACCAAAAGATGCATGTGCATGCTTAAAACGCGTTTTCGCACAAATGCGTGCGCGGGTGCTAAGAAGAGCAGCATCGGCATGCTTAGCACGTCGTTTGGTAGAAATCCACGTGCGCGTTCTGCCAAAAGCACCATTTGCATGCACATCTTGTGGTTTTGCAGAAAACTTCATCCGCGTCTACCAAAAGATGCATGGGCATGCTTAAAACGCGTTTTCGCACAAATCCGTGCGCGGGTGCTAAAAAGAGCAGCATCGGCATGCTTAGCACGTCGTTTGGTAGAAATCCACGTGCGCGTTCTGCAAAAAGCACCATTTGCATGCACATCTTGTGGTTTTGCAGAAAACTTCATCCGCGTCTACCAAAAGATGCATGTGCATGCTTAAAACGCGTTTTCGCACAAATGCGTGCGCGGGTGCTAAAAAGAGCAGCATCGGCATGCTTAGCACGTCGTTTGGTAGAAATCCACGTGCGCGTTCTGCAAAAAGCACCATTTGCATGCACATCTTGTGGTTTTGCAGAAAACTTCATCCGCGTCTACCAAAAGATGCATGTGCATGCTTAAAACGCGTTTTCGCACAAATGCGTGCGCGGGTGCTAAAAAGAGCAGCATCGGCATGCTTAGCACGTCGTTTGGTAGAAATCCACGTGCGCGTTCTGCAAAAAGCACCATTTGCATGCACATCTTGTGGTTTTGCAGAAAACTTCATCCGCGTCTACCAAAAGATGCATGTGCATGCTTAAAACGCGTTTTCGCACAAATGCGTGCGCGGGTGCTAAAAAGAGCAGCATCGGCATGCTTAGCACGTCGTTTGGTAGAAATCCACGTGCGCGTTCTGCCAAAAGCACCATTTGCATGCACATCTTGTGGTTTTGCAGAAAACTTCATCCGCGTCTACCAAAAGATGCATGTGCATGCTTAAAACGCGTTTTCGCACAAATGCGTGCGCGGGTGCTAAAAATAGCAGCATCGGCATGCTTAGCACGTCGTTTGGTAGAAATCCACGTGCGCGTTCTGCAAAAAGCACCATTTGCATGCACATCTTGTGGTTTTGCAGAAAACTTCATCCGCGTCTACCAAAAGATGCATGTGCATGCTTAAAACGCGTTTTCGCACAAATGCGTGCGCGGGTGCTAAAAAGAGCAGCATCGGCATGCTTAGCACGTCGTTTGGTAGAAATCCACGTGCGCGGTCTGCAAAAAGCACCATATGCATGCACATCTTGTGGTTTTGCAGAAAACTTCATCCGCGTCTACCAAAAGATGCATGTGCATGCTTAAAACGCGTTTTCGCACAAATGCGTGCGCGGGTGCTAAAAATAGCAGCATCGGCATGCTTAGCACGTCGTTTGGTAGAAATCCACGTGCGCGTTCTGCAAAAAGCACCATTTGCATGCACATCTTGTGGTTTTGCAGAAAACTTCATCCGCGTCTACCAAAAGATGCATGTGCGTGCTTAAAACGCGTTTTCGCACAAATGCGTGCGCGGGTGCTAAAAAGAGCAGCATCGGCATGCTTAGCACGTCGTTTGGTAGAAATCCACGTGCGCGTTCTGCAAAAAGCACCATTTGCATGCACATCTTGTGGTTTTGCAGAAAACTTCATCCGCGTCTACCAAAAGATGCATGTGCGTGCTTAAAACGCGTTTTCGCACAAATGCGTGCGCGGGTGCTAAAAAGAGCAGCATCGGCATGCTTAGCACGTCGTTTGGTAGAAATCCACGTGCGCGTTCTGCAAAAAGCACCATTTGCATGCACATCTTGTGGTTTTGCAGAAAACTTCATCCGCGTCTACCAAAAGATGCATGTGCATGCTTAAAACGCGTTTTCGCACAAATGCGTGCGCGGGTGCTAAAAAGAGCAGCATCGGCATGCTTAGCACGTCGTTTGGTAGAAATCCACGTGCGCGTTCTGCCAAAAGCACCATTTGCATGCACATCTTGTGGTTTTGCAGAAAACTTCATCCGCGTCTACCAAAAGATGCATGTGCATGCTTAAAACGCGTTTTCGCACAAATGCGTGCGCGGGTGCTGAAAATAGCAGCATCGGCATGCTTAGCACGTCGTTTGGTAGAAATCCACGTGCGCGTTCTGCAAAAAGCACCATTTGCATGCACATCTTGTGGTTTTGCAGAAAACTTCATCCGCGTCTACCAAAAGATGCATGTGCATGCTTAAAACGCGTTTTCGCACAAATGCGTGCGCGGGTGCTAAAAAGAGCAGCATCGGCATGATTAGCACGTCGTTTGGTAGAAATCTACGTGCGCGTTCTGCCAAAAGCACCATTTGCATGCACATCTTGTGGTTTTGCAGAAAACTTCATCCGCGTCTACCAAAAGATGCATGTGCATGCTTAAAACGCGTTTTCGCACAAATCCGTGCGCGGGTGCTAAAAAGAGCAGCATCGGCATGCTTAGCACGTCGTTTGGTAGAAATCCACGTGCGCGTTCTGCAAAAAGCACCATTTGCATGCACATCTTGTGGTTTTGCAGAAAACTTCATCCGCGTCTACCAAAAGATGCATGTGCATGCTTAAAACGCGTTTTCGCACAAATGCGTGCGCGGGTGCTAAAAAGAGCAGCATCGGCATGCTTAGCACGTCGTTTGGTAGAAATCCACGTGCGCGTTCTGCCAAAAGCACCATTTGCATGCACATCTTGTGGTTTTGCAGAAAACTTCATCCGCGTCTACCAAAAGATGCATGTGCATGCTTAAAACGCGTTTTCGCACAAATCCGTGCGCGGGTGCTAAAAAGAGCAGCATCGGCAAGCTTAGCACATCGTTTGGTAGAAATCTACGTGCGCGTTCTGCAAAAAGCACCATTTGCATGCACATCTTGTGGTTTTGCAGAAAACTTCATCCGCGTCTACCAAAAGATGCATGTGCATGCTTAAAACGCGTTTTCGCACAAATGCGTGCGCGGGTGCTAAGAAGAGCAGCATCGGCATGCTTAGCACGTCGTTTGGTAGAAATCCACGCGCGCGTTCTGCCAAAAGCACCATTTGCATGCACATCTTGTGGTTTTGCAGAAAAGTTCATCCGCGTCTACCAAAAGATGCATGGGCATGCTTAAAACGCGTTTTCGCACAAATCCGTGCGCGGGTGCTAAAAAGAGCAGCATCGGCATGCTTAGCACGTCGTTTGGTAGAAATCCACGTGCGCGTTCTGCAAAAAGCACCATTTGCATGCACATCTTGTGGTTTTGCAGAAAACTTCATCCGCGTCTACCAAAAGATGCATGTGCATGCTTAAAACGCGTTTTCGCACAAATGCGTGCGCGGGTGCTAAAAAGAGCAGCATCGGCATGCTTAGCACGTCGTTTGGTAGAAATCCACGTGCGCGTTCTGCAAAAAGCACCATTTGCATGCACATCTTGTGGTTTTGCAGAAAACTTCATCCGCGTCTACCAAAAGATGCATGTGCATGCTTAAAACGCGTTTTCGCACAAATGCGTGCGCGGGTGCTGAAAATAGCAGCATCGGCATGCTTAGCACGTCGTTTGGTAGAAATCCACGTGCGCGTTCTGCAAAAAGCACCATTTGCATGCACATCTTGTGGTTTTGCAGAAAACTTCATCCGCGTCTACCAAAAGATGCATGTGCATGCTTAAAACGCGTTTTCGCACAAATGCGTGCGCGGGTGCTAAAAAGAGCAGCATCGGCATGATTAGCACGTCGTTTGGTAGAAATCTACGTGCGCGTTCTGCCAAAAGCACCATTTGCATGCACATCTTGTGGTTTTGCAGAAAACTTCATCCGCGTCTACCAAAAGATGCATGTGCATGCTTAAAACGCGTTTTCGCACAAATCCGTGCGCGGGTGCTAAAAAGAGCAGCATCGGCATGCTTAGCACGTCGTTTGGTAGAAATCCACGTGCGCGTTCTGCAAAAAGCACCATTTGCATGCACATCTTGTGGTTTTGCAGAAAACTTCATCCGCGTCTACCAAAAGATGCATGTGCATGCTTAAAACGCGTTTTCGCACAAATGCGTGCGCGGGTGCTAAAAAGAGCAGCATCGGCATGCTTAGCACGTCGTTTGGTAGAAATCCACGTGCGCGTTCTGCCAAAAGCACCATTTGCATGCACATCTTGTGGTTTTGCAGAAAACTTCATCCGCGTCTACCAAAAGATGCATGTGCATGCTTAAAACGCGTTTTCGCACAAATCCGTGCGCGGGTGCTAAAAAGAGCAGCATCGGCAAGCTTAGCACATCGTTTGGTAGAAATCTACGTGCGCGTTCTGCAAAAAGCACCATTTGCATGCACATCTTGTGGTTTTGCAGAAAACTTCATCCGCGTCTACCAAAAGATGCATGTGCATGCTTAAAACGCGTTTTCGCACAAATGCGTGCGCGGGTGCTAAGAAGAGCAGCATCGGCATGCTTAGCACGTCGTTTGGTAGAAATCCACGCGCGCGTTCTGCCAAAAGCACCATTTGCATGCACATCTTGTGGTTTTGCAGAAAAGTTCATCCGCGTCTACCAAAAGATGCATGGGCATGCTTAAAACGCGTTTTCGCACAAATCCGTGCGCGGGTGCTAAAAAGAGCAGCATCGGCATGCTTAGCACGTCGTTTGGTAGAAATCCACGTGCGCGTTCTGCAAAAAGCACCATTTGCATGCACATCTTGTGGTTTTGCAGAAAACTTCATCCGCGTCTACCAAAAGATGCATGTGCATGCTTAAAACGCGTTTTCGCACAAATGCGTGCGCGGGTGCTAAAAAGAGCAGCATCGGCATGCTTAGCACGTCGTTTGGTAGAAATCCACGTGCGCGTTCTGCAAAAAGCACCATTTGCATGCACATCTTGTGGTTTTGCAGAAAACTTCATCCGCGTCTACCAAAAGATGCATGTGCATGCTTAAAACGCGTTTTCGCACAAATGCGTGCGCGGGTGCTAAAAAGAGCAGCATCGGCATGCTTAGCACGTCGTTTGGTAGAAATCCACGTGCGCGTTCTGCAAAAAGCACCATTTGCATGCACATCTTGTGGTTTTGCAGAAAACTTCATCCGCGTCTACCAAAAGATGCATGTGCATGCTTAAAACGCGTTTTCGCACAAATGCGTGCGCGGGTGCTAAAAAGAGCAGCATCGGCATGCTTAGCACGTCGTTTGGTAGAAATCCACGTGCGCGTTCTGCCAAAAGCACCATTTGCATGCACATCTTGTGGTTTTGCAGAAAACTTCATCCGCGTCTACCAAAAGATGCATGTGCATGCTTAAAACGCGTTTTCGCACAAATGCGTGCGCGGGTGCTAAAAATAGCAGCATCGGCATGCTTAGCACGTCGTTTGGTAGAAATCCACGTGCGCGTTCTGCAAAAAGCACCATTTGCATGCACATCTTGTGGTTTTGCAGAAAACTTCATCCGCGTCTACCAAAAGATGCATGTGCATGCTTAAAACGCGTTTTCGCACAAATGCGTGCGCGGGTGCTAAAAAGAGCAGCATCGGCATGCTTAGCACGTCGTTTGGTAGAAATCCACGTGCGCGGTCTGCAAAAAGCACCATATGCATGCACATCTTGTGGTTTTGCAGAAAACTTCATCCGCGTCTACCAAAAGATGCATGTGCATGCTTAAAACGCGTTTTCGCACAAATGCGTGCGCGGGCGCTAAAAATAGCAGCATCGGCATGCTTAGCACGTCGTTTGGTAGAAATCCACGTGCGCGTTCTGCAAAAAGCACCATTTGCATGCACATCTTGTGGTTTTGCAGAAAACTTCATCCGCGTCTACCAAAAGATGCATGTGCATGCTTAAAACGCGTTTTCGCACAAATGCGTGCGCGGGTGCTAAAAAGAGCAGCATCGGCATGCTTAGCACGTCGTTTGGTAGAAATCCACGTGCGCGTTCTGCAAAAAGCACCATTTGCATGCACATCTTGTGGTTTTGCAGAAAACTTCATCCGCGTCTACCAAAAGATGCATGTGCATGCTTAAAACGCGTTTTCGCACAAATGCGTGCGCGGGTGCTAAAAAGAGCAGCATCGGCATGCTTAGCACGTCGTTTGGTAGAAATCCACGTGCGCGTTCTGCCAAAAGCACCATTTGCATGCACATCTTGTGGTTTTGCAGAAAACTTCATCCGCGTCTACCAAAAGATGCATGTGCATGCTTAAAACGCGTTTTCGCACAAATGCGTGCGCGGGTGCTAAAAATAGCAGCATCGGCATGCTTAGCACGTCGTTTGGTAGAAATCCACGTGCGCGTTCTGCAAAAAGCACCATTTGCATGCACATCTTGTGGTTTTGCAGAAAACTTCATCCGCGTCTACCAAAAGATGCATGTGCATGCTTAAAACGCGTTTTCGCACAAATGCGTGCGCGGGTGCTAAGAAGAGCAGCATCGGCATGCTTAGCACGTCGTTTGGTAGAAATCCACGTGCGCGGTCTGCAAAAAGCACCATATGCATGCACATCTTGTGGTTTTGCAGAAAACTTCATCCGCGTCTACCAAAAGATGCATGGGCATGCTTAAAACGCGTTTTCGCACAAATCCGTGCGCGGGTGCTAAAAAGAGCAGCATCGGCATGCTTAGCACGTCGTTTGGTAGAAATCCACGTGC
Organism: Dermacentor andersoni; assembly: GCF_023375885.2. Classification (NCBI taxonomy): domain Eukaryota; kingdom Metazoa; phylum Arthropoda; class Arachnida; order Ixodida; family Ixodidae; genus Dermacentor; species Dermacentor andersoni. The sequence continues at coordinate 8,281 of NW_027314921.1, read as the reverse complement.
GCGTTCTGCAAAAAGCACCATTTGCATGCACATCTTGTGGTTTTGCAGAAAACTTCATCCGCGTCTACCAAAAGATGCATGTGCATGCTTAAAACGCGTTTTCGCACAAATGCGTGCGCGGGTGCTAAAAAGAGCAGCATCGGCATGCTTAGCACGTCGTTTGGTAGAAATCCACGTGCGCGTTCTGCAAAAAGCACCATTTGCATGCACATCTTGTGGTTTTGCAGAAAACTTCATCCGCGTCTACCAAAAGATGCATGTGCATGCTTAAAACGCGTTTTCGCACAAATGCGTGCGCGGGTGCTAAAAAGAGCAGCATCGGCATGCTTAGCACGTCGTTTGGTAGAAATCCACGTGCGCGTTCTGCAAAAAGCACCATTTGCATGCACATCTTGTGGTTTTGCAGAAAACTTCATCCGCGTCTACCAAAAGATGCATGTGCATGCTTAAAACGCGTTTTCGCACAAATGCGTGCGCGGGTGCTAAAAAGAGCAGCATCGGCATGCTTAGCACGTCGTTTGGTAGAAATCCACGTGCGCGTTCTGCCAAAAGCACCATTTGCATGCACATCTTGTGGTTTTGCAGAAAACTTCATCCGCGTCTACCAAAAGATGCATGTGCATGCTTAAAACGCGTTTTCGCACAAATGCGTGCGCGGGTGCTAAAAATAGCAGCATCGGCATGCTTAGCACGTCGTTTGGTAGAAATCGACGTGCGCGTTCTGCAAAAAGCACCATTTGCATGCACATCTTGTGGTTTTGCAGAAAACTTCATCCGCGTCTACCAAAAGATGCATGTGCATGCTTAAAACGCGTTTTCGCACAAATGCGTGCGCGGGTGCTAAAAAGAGCAGCATCGGCATGCTTAGCACGTCGTTTGGTAGAAATCCACGTGCGCGGTCTGCAAAAAGCACCATATGCATGCACATCTTGTGGTTTTGCAGAAAACTTCATCCGCGTCTACCAAAAGATGCATGTGCATGCTTAAAACGCGTTTTCGCACAAATGCGTGCGCGGGTGCTAAAAATAGCAGCATCGGCATGCTTAGCACGTCGTTTGGTAGAAATCCACGTGCGCGTTCTGCAAAAAGCACCATTTGCATGCACATCTTGTGGTTTTGCAGAAAACTTCATCCGCGTCTACCAAAAGATGCATGTGCATGCTTAAAACGCGTTTTCGCACAAATGCGTGCGCGGGTGCTAAAAAGAGCAGCATCGGCATGCTTAGCACGTCGTTTGGTAGAAATCCACGTGCGCGTTCTGCAAAAAGCACCATTTGCATGCACATCTTGTGGTTTTGCAGAAAACTTCATCCGCGTCTACCAAAAGATGCATGTGCATGCTTAAAACGCGTTTTCGCACAAATGCGTGCGCGGGTGCTAAAAAGAGCAGCATCGGCATGCTTAGCACGTCGTTTGGTAGAAATCCACGTGCGCGTTCTGCCAAAAGCACCATTTGCATGCACATCTTGTGGTTTTGCAGAAAACTTCATCCGCGTCTACCAAAAGATGCATGTGCATGCTTAAAACGCGTTTTCGCACAAATGCGTGCGCGGGTGCTAAAAATAGCAGCATCGGCATGCTTAGCACGTCGTTTGGTAGAAATCCACGTGCGCGTTCTGCAAAAAGCACCATTTGCATGCACATCTTGTGGTTTTGCAGAAAACTTCATCCGCGTCTACCAAAAGATGCATGTGCATGCTTAAAACGCGTTTTCGCACAAATGCGTGCGCGGGTGCTAAAAAGAGCAGCATCGGCATGATTAGCACGTCGTTTGGTAGAAATCTACGTGCGCGTTCTGCCAAAAGCACCATTTGCATGCACATCTTGTGGTTTTGCAGAAAACTTCATCCGCGTCTACCAAAAGATGCATGTGCATGCTTAAAACGCGTTTTCGCACAAATCCGTGCGCGGGTGCTAAAAAGAGCAGCATCGGCATGCTTAGCACGTCGTTTGGTAGAAATCCACGTGCGCGTTCTGCAAAAAGCACCATTTGCATGCACATCTTGTGGTTTTGCAGAAAACTTCATCCGCGTCTACCAAAAGATGCATGTGCATGCTTAAAACGCGTTTTCGCACAAATGCGTGCGCGGGTGCTAAAAAGAGCAGCATCGGCATGCTTAGCACGTCGTTTGGTAGAAATCCACGTGCGCGTTCTGCCAAAAGCACCATTTGCATGCACATCTTGTGGTTTTGCAGAAAACTTCATCCGCGTCTACCAAAAGATGCATGTGCATGCTTAAAACGCGTTTTCGCACAAATCCGTGCGCGGGTGCTAAAAAGAGCAGCATCGGCAAGCTTAGCACATCGTTTGGTAGAAATCTACGTGCGCGTTCTGCAAAAAGCACCATTTGCATGCACATCTTGTGGTTTTGCAGAAAACTTCATCCGCGTCTACCAAAAGATGCATGTGCATGCTTAAAACGCGTTTTCGCACAAATGCGTGCGCGGGTGCTAAGAAGAGCAGCATCGGCATGCTTAGCACGTCGTTTGGTAGAAATCCACGCGCGCGTTCTGCCAAAAGCACCATTTGCATGCACATCTTGTGGTTTTGCAGAAAACTTCATCCGCGTCTACCAAAAGATGCATGGGCATGCTTAAAACGCGTTTTCGCACAAATCCGTGCGCGGGTGCTAAAAAGAGCAGCATCGGCATGCTTAGCACGTCGTTTGGTAGAAATCCACGTGCGCGTTCTGCAAAAAGCACCATTTGCATGCACATCTTGTGGTTTTGCAGAAAACTTCATCCGCGTCTACCAAAAGATGCATGTGCATGCTTAAAACGCGTTTTCGCACAAATGCGTGCGCGGGTGCTAAAAAGAGCAGCATCGGCATGCTTAGCACGTCGTTTGGTAGAAATCCACGTGCGCGTTCTGCAAAAAGCACCATTTGCATGCACATCTTGTGGTTTTGCAGAAAACTTCATCCGCGTCTACCAAAAGATGCATGTGCATGCTTAAAACGCGTTTTCGCACAAATGCGTGCGCGGGTGCTAAAAAGAGCAGCATCGGCATGCTTAGCACGTCGTTTGGTAGAAATCCACGTGCGCGTTCTGCAAAAAGCACCATTTGCATGCACATCTTGTGGTTTTGCAGAAAACTTCATCCGCGTCTACCAAAAGATGCATGTGCATGCTTAAAACGCGTTTTCGCACAAATGCGTGCGCGGGTGCTAAAAAGAGCAGCATCGGCATGCTTAGCACGTCGTTTGGTAGAAATCCACGTGCGCGTTCTGCCAAAAGCACCATTTGCATGCACATCTTGTGGTTTTGCAGAAAACTTCATCCGCGTCTACCAAAAGATGCATGTGCATGCTTAAAACGCGTTTTCGCACAAATGCGTGCGCGGGTGCTAAAAATAGCAGCATCGGCATGCTTAGCACGTCGTTTGGTAGAAATCCACGTGCGCGTTCTGCAAAAAGCACCATTTGCATGCACATCTTGTGGTTTTGCAGAAAACTTCATCCGCGTCTACCAAAAGATGCATGTGCATGCTTAAAACGCGTTTTCGCACAAATGCGTGCGCGGGTGCTAAAAAGAGCAGCATCGGCATGCTTAGCACGTCGTTTGGTAGAAATCCACGTGCGCGGTCTGCAAAAAGCACCATATGCATGCACATCTTGTGGTTTTGCAGAAAACTTCATCCGCGTCTACCAAAAGATGCATGTGCATGCTTAAAACGCGTTTTCGCACAAATGCGTGCGCGGGCGCTAAAAATAGCAGCATCGGCATGCTTAGCACGTCGTTTGGTAGAAATCCACGTGCGCGTTCTGCAAAAAGCACCATTTGCATGCACATCTTGTGGTTTTGCAGAAAACTTCATCCGCGTCTACCAAAAGATGCATGTGCATGCTTAAAACGCGTTTTCGCACAAATGCGTGCGCGGGTGCTAAAAAGAGCAGCATCGGCATGCTTAGCACGTCGTTTGGTAGAAATCCACGTGCGCGTTCTGCAAAAAGCACCATTTGCATGCACATCTTGTGGTTTTGCAGAAAACTTCATCCGCGTCTACCAAAAGATGCATGTGCATGCTTAAAACGCGTTTTCGCACAAATGCGTGCGCGGGTGCTAAAAAGAGCAGCATCGGCATGCTTAGCACGTCGTTTGGTAGAAATCCACGTGCGCGTTCTGCCAAAAGCACCATTTGCATGCACATCTTGTGGTTTTGCAGAAAACTTCATCCGCGTCTACCAAAAGATGCATGTGCATGCTTAAAACGCGTTTTCGCACAAATGCGTGCGCGGGTGCTAAAAATAGCAGCATCGGCATGCTTAGCACGTCGTTTGGTAGAAATCCACGTGCGCGTTCTGCAAAAAGCACCATTTGCATGCACATCTTGTGGTTTTGCAGAAAACTTCATCCGCGTCTACCAAAAGATGCATGTGCATGCTTAAAACGCGTTTTCGCACAAATGCGTGCGCGGGTGCTAAAAAGAGCAGCATCGGCATGCTTAGCACGTCGTTTGGTAGAAATCCACGTGCGCGGTCTGCAAAAAGCACCATATGCATGCACATCTTGTGGTTTTGCAGAAAACTTCATCCGCGTCTACCAAAAGATGCATGTGCATGCTTAAAACGCGTTTTCGCACAAATGCGTGCGCGGGTGCTAAAAATAGCAGCATCGGCATGCTTAGCACGTCGTTTGGTAGAAATCCACGTGCGCGTTCTGCAAAAAGCACCATTTGCATGCACATCTTGTGGTTTTGCAGAAAACTTCATCCGCGTCTACCAAAAGATGCATGTGCATGCTTAAAACGCGTTTTCGCACAAATGCGTGCGCGGGTGCTAAAAAGAGCAGCATCGGCATGATTAGCACGTCGTTTGGTAGAAATCTACGTGCGCGTTCTGCCAAAAGCACCATTTGCATGCACATCTTGTGGTTTTGCAGAAAACTTCATCCGCGTCTACCAAAAGATGCATGTGCATGCTTAAAACGCGTTTTCGCACAAATCCGTGCGCGGGTGCTAAAAAGAGCAGCATCGGCATGCTTAGCACGTCGTTTGGTAGAAATCCACGTGCGCGTTCTGCAAAAAGCACCATTTGCATGCACATCTTGTGGTTTTGCAGAAAACTTCATCCGCGTCTACCAAAAGATGCATGTGCATGCTTAAAACGCGTTTTCGCACAAATGCGTGCGCGGGTGCTAAAAAGAGCAGCATCGGCATGCTTAGCACGTCGTTTGGTAGAAATCCACGTGCGCGTTCTGCCAAAAGCACCATTTGCATGCACATCTTGTGGTTTTGCAGAAAACTTCATCCGCGTCTACCAAAAGATGCATGTGCATGCTTAAAACGCGTTTTCGCACAAATCCGTGCGCGGGTGCTAAAAAGAGCAGCATCGGCAAGCTTAGCACATCGTTTGGTAGAAATCTACGTGCGCGTTCTGCAAAAAGCACCATTTGCATGCACATCTTGTGGTTTTGCAGAAAACTTCATCCGCGTCTACCAAAACATGCATGTGCATGCTTAAAACGCGTTTTCGCACAAATGCGTGCGCGGGTGCTAAGAAGAGCAGCATCGGCATGCTTAGCACGTCGTTTGGTAGAAATCCACGTGCGCGTTCTGCCAAAAGCACCATTTGCATGCACATCTTGTGGTTTTGCAGAAAACTTCATCCGCGTCTACCAAAAGATGCATGGGCATGCTTAAAACGCGTTTTCGCACAAATCCGTGCGCGGGTGCTAAAAAGAGCAGCATCGGCATGCTTAGCACGTCGTTTGGTAGAAATCCACGTGCGCGTTCTGCAAAAAGCACCATTTGCATGCACATCTTGTGGTTTTGCAGAAAACTTCATCCGCGTCTACCAAAAGATGCATGTGCATGCTTAAAACGCGTTTTCGCACAAATGCGTGCGCGGGTGCTAAAAAGAGCAGCATCGGCATGCTTAGCACGTCGTTTGGTAGAAATCCACGTGCGCGTTCTGCAAAAAGCACCATTTGCATGCACATCTTGTGGTTTTGCAGAAAACTTCATCCGCGTCTACCAAAAGATGCATGTGCATGCTTAAAACGCGTTTTCGCACAAATGCGTGCGCGGGTGCTAAAAAGAGCACCATCGGCATGCTTAGCACGTCGTTTGGTAGAAATCCACGTGCGCGTTCTGCAAAAAGCACCATTTGCATGCACATCTTGTGGTTTTGCAGAAAACTTCATCCGCGTCTACCAAAAGATGCATGTGCATGCTTAAAACGCGTTTTCGCACAAATGCGTGCGCGGGTGCTAAAAAGAGCAGCATCGGCATGCTTAGCACGTCGTTTGGTAGAAATCCACGTGCGCGTTCTGCCAAAAGCACCATTTGCATGCACATCTTGTGGTTTTGCAGAAAACTTCATCCGCGTCTACCAAAAGATGCATGTGCATGCTTAAAACGCGTTTTCGCACAAATGCGTGCGCGGGTGCTAAAAATAGCAGCATCGGCATGCTTAGCACGTCGTTTGGTAGAAATCCACGTGCGCGTTCTGCAAAAAGCACCATTTGCATGCACATCTTGTGGTTTTGCAGAAAACTTCATCCGCGTCTACCAAAAGATGCATGTGCATGCTTAAAACGCGTTTTCGCACAAATGCGTGCGCGGGTGCTAAAAAGAGCAGCATCGGCATGCTTAGCACGTCGTTCGGTAGAAATCCACGTGCGCGGTCTGCAAAAAGCACCATATGCATGCACATCTTGTGGTTTTGCAGAAAACTTCATCCGCGTCTACCAAAAGATGCATGTGCATGCTTAAAACGCGTTTTCGCACAAATGCGTGCGCGGGTGCTAAAAATAGCAGCATCGGCATGCTTAGCACGTCGTTTGGTAGAAATCCACGTGCGCGTTCTGCAAAAAGCACCATTTGCATGCACATCTTGTGGTTTTGCAGAAAACTTCATCCGCGTCTACCAAAACATGCATGTGCATGCTTAAAACGCGTTTTCGCACAAATGCGTGCGCGGGTGCTAAGAAGAGCAGCATCGGCATGCTTAGCACGTCGTTTGGTAGAAATCCACGTGCGCGTTCTGCCAAAAGCACCATTTGCATGCACATCTTGTGGTTTTGCAGAAAACTTCATCCGCGTCTACCAAAAGATGCATGGGCATGCTTAAAACGCGTTTTCGCACAAATCCGTGCGCGGGTGCTAAAAAGAGCAGCATCGGCATGCTTAGCACGTCGTTTGGTAGAAATCCACGTGCGCGTTCTGCAAAAAGCACCATTTGCATGCACATCTTGTGGTTTTGCAGAAAACTTCATCCGCGTCTACCAAAAGATGCATGTGCATGCTTAAAACGCGTTTTCGCACAAATGCGTGCGCGGGTGCTAAAAAGAGCAGCATCGGCATGCTTAGCACGTCGTTTGGTAGAAATCCACGTGCGCGTTCTGCAAAAAGCACCATTTGCATGCACATCTTGTGGTTTTGCAGAAAACTTCATCCGCGTCTACCAAAAGATGCATGTGCATGCTTAAAACGCGTTTTCGCACAAATGCGTGCGCGGGTGCTAAAAAGAGCACCATCGGCATGCTTAGCACGTCGTTTGGTAGAAATCCACGTGCGCGTTCTGCAAAAAGCACCATTTGCATGCACATCTTGTGGTTTTGCAGAAAACTTCATCCGCGTCTACCAAAAGATGCATGTGCATGCTTAAAACGCGTTTTCGCACAAATGCGTGCGCGGGTGCTAAAAAGAGCAGCATCGGCATGCTTAGCACGTCGTTTGGTAGAAATCCACGTGCGCGTTCTGCCAAAAGCACCATTTGCATGCACATCTTGTGGTTTTGCAGAAAACTTCATCCGCGTCTACCAAAAGATGCATGTGCATGCTTAAAACGCGTTTTCGCACAAATGCGTGCGCGGGTGCTAAAAATAGCAGCATCGGCATGCTTAGCACGTCGTTTGGTAGAAATCCACGTGCGCGTTCTGCAAAAAGCACCATTTGCATGCACATCTTGTGGTTTTGCAGAAAACTTCATCCGCGTCTACCAAAAGATGCATGTGCATGCTTAAAACGCGTTTTCGCACAAATGCGTGCGCGGGTGCTAAAAAGAGCAGCATCGGCATGCTTAGCACGTCGTTCGGTAGAAATCCACGTGCGCGGTCTGCAAAAAGCACCATATGCATGCACATCTTGTGGTTTTGCAGAAAACTTCATCCGCGTCTACCAAAAGATGCATGTGCATGCTTAAAACGCGTTTTCGCACAAATGCGTGCGCGGGTGCTAAAAATAGCAGCATCGGCATGCTTAGCACGTCGTTTGGTAGAAATCCACGTGCGCGTTCTGCAAAAAGCACCATTTGCATGCACATCTTGTGGTTTTGCA